>NW_024962263.1:77166168-77219958 GCF_019238085.1 Lagopus leucura
TCCCTCTTCCCTCTTCCCTCTTCCCTCTTCCCTCTTCCCTCTTCCCTCTTCCCTCTTCCCTCTCCCACTAAGACTTTAGGATCCTAAGATAGAGAATTATATTTGTACACCCCACAAAAACGATGCAGTTAAAAATTAGTATTTTTTGAAAGTACGTAGCTAGACATAAATAGAATTCCAGCAATTTTAAAATAAATGAAATGTAAATCCCTAAATTCCATTTGTACACAGTTTTGTCATTTAACTGCTAGTTAAATGTGCCAGAATAAGAAAGCTGAAGAATTAAATCCAACTATGATTAACAGAACAAATATAATTGGAATTGTAGCAGTGCAAGTTTCCATGCACTTTCAGGTGTCCCGGTAATATTTTGAGCAAGATAACTTTTCAACTCTTCATTTCTTAGCTGTCGAGGAACCACTCCCACACTTCCAAACATGCTGTCTTTGCCATGCAAGAATTAATTCACAAGGACTTGAAACTGTATCAGAACTCATTTTCTGCCAAACAGGCAACCATTATTAATAACTTCAAGTCATTAAAATCCAACATGGATGTGTCCCGGATTTCTGGTGCCTGGGATATTTTCCAGATTAAATTAGTGGTTTCTGAGTGATGCGAAAAACTGAAGGTTTGTGATTTGCTGTGTGCGATACATATTCTTTTCTATACATTTCTGAGGCATCTATGGTACTGTATCTTTTAATCTTTCTCAGTGATATATGTTTTTGATTTTCAAGTATCTTGGGCCAGAACTCATCAATCAGATTTTATCGTCCTCTTTTGCTTCCTTTAACTCTTCTCAGAGTGAAGATTTCAAAAGCAATTTAGAAATTCTGTCAACATCTACGTGAGAGCCAGGAGTAGGAAAATTATATCTTTCTGTATTTCTCCTTAGGACAGAGTAGAGTAAAGGAGACAAACGTTTTCTGAAAAGGGATTCATTTTGACCAGAAATTTGAGTAAATTTCTTGTCTCTTACAAGATACAAGTGGATCTAAGTTGTAAGAAAGTCACGTTATTTATCATCAGATCTATTGGTGTACAGATTTGAATAGACTCTAAAAGTTTCTTCAACCCACCTTCCTAAAGAAGGTAGGCTGTATCTGCGTTTAAACTACAAAGAGTGTTTAATCTTTGAAAAAAGATTGAAAGCATCTTCCTACTGTGACATTTTTGTGTAGAAAGCTGACTGCTGTGGGGCTGAGTTTGTGTTGGAAAAAATGTCATTTTCAAAGAAGATAAAACTCAGACTTTTACTTCCAACAATTAGAACTCTTTGAAATTAAGCTTCTTGTTTCTCATCTTCAAGAAGGCCGACCAGTAAATGGTTCTGTAAACAAAACAAGTTATTGCCCTATTAAATGAAATTTATTATGCTAAGGCATACAGTGGTGAGTGGCCTTTTTTTACATTTTTTTAATCCTCATTATCATTTATTATTTGTTATTTTTCTACAAAAGGAAGAGAGAATAATGTATTCAGAAAATTCTTTTTACACTTTTTTGTCCTGTTCATCTGCAGGAATGTTGGGTGTAATACACATGCAGCTCCAGAGGAGGCCTGTGAAGATGACCAGAGGGCTGGAGTACCTCTCCTACAAAGGAAGGCTGAGGGAGCTGGGCTCCTTTAGCTTGGAGAAAAGAAGACTCCAGGGAGACATCACTGCAGCCTTCTAGTACTTGATGGGAGCTAACAAGCAGGAGGGGGACTGACTTTTTACGTGGTCTGATGGTGATATAGAACAAGGGGGAATGGTTTTAAACTAAAAGAGGATAAATTTAGGTCAGATGTTAGGAAGAAATTTCTTACTTAGAGGATAGTGAGGGACTGGCACAGCTGCCCAGAGAAGCTGTGGGTGCCCCATCCCTGGAGATGTTCAAAGCCAGGTTGAATGGGACCATGGGCTGCATGATCCAGTTGGTGGCAGCCCTGCCCACAGTAAGGGGTTGGAAGTAGGTGAACTTTAAGGTCCTCTCCAACCTAAGCCATTCTACAATTCTATGACACAAGGGTGTATGGGAACCGTTAGGTCATGGCCTGAATTGGTGATTCAGCAGCTGGTGAAGGAGCATAGCCAGACCTGGGAGCACAGGTGCAAGCAATTCACCTGTGTGACTGGAAGGGCTGGACTCTGGGTCCTCCCCTCTCTAATCTCATTTAAGGGCTGGCAGCCAAAGGGGAAGCATCTCTGCTTAGAGATTGCTTCCTTTGGGAGTTTTCCCTGCAAACCCTTATCCTTGGAAAAGGGTAAACCATTTCTTTTTTGTTACTGAGCTGTGATTAATACCTTTCTTGGATGATTTGAAAACTGCTCAATGGTAGCTATAGCCTCTTCCTTGTGGAGGAGGTAGAAAGGGTATATTTTTTTCTTGGTTATATGGAGGATTTCTTTACCATGACTGAAAAACTATGAAAAAAAAATCTGTTTTCTTCACAAGCTGCTATCTTCCTAAACTAATCATCTAACACAAGTTTGCCTTCTGGCAAACTTCCAGAAATTGAGAAACTGAGAGAACTCAGAAACATCCAGTCCTGATAATTCAGTCTTAAGGCTGATGTGGCTTCAGTAGTCATTGTGGTCTCTTCATCAGAGGAAAGTCTGAAAATAGGGGTCCCCACAGGGTTTTGTTCAGTAGTTTACAGAGACTATAAATATATTAATCAACCCTAATGATTCTGCAGAATATATTCACTTCAGTACTAATGGCTAGATTACCCCATAATGAAGGGAGATTTTATGATATTTTTGTCTAGTTCTATTGCGCTTTTAGTGGCTGGAGAGGTTCCATTTAAGTTAATCTCATGTCTCTGCTTCAGGAAGCAAGGTCAAGTCTAACATCAGTTAAATATATGGCAGTACATCTATCAAGACTTTCAGATCTTGAAGTTCAAGATTTCAACACATGCAGTCTTTTGCTAATATTAAATAGCAAATTGTCTTAAGGATCATTAAAACTGTTGGGGTTTTTCTGCATGCTCTGCTTGTCTCTCACTTGAATCTGACTTTTCCTTGATTTCTGTGCTTTGAAGAGTAAGACTTCTTTGGTGTTCTCTCTCTGTACTCACTCTTCAATGCAGTCCCTACTGCTCCTGGAACAGCTGTTTCTCTGCTGCTCCATCTCAGTTCTTTGGCTTCTTTCACTTTGTAAACGTGGCTGTGTGTTCCAAATAGGCTTTCCAACACTCATTCTCTGCTAGCATTTATCAGACTTTGTGTTACTAACTTTTAGTGTTAGTATCTGCGAGTCCACTTTTGCCAATGCTATTTCCTAGCCAAGTGGGCTTCTTTTTATTCAGATCCTCCTTAAAGCTGCCTTAGGACCATTGGCACTTCACATCTTACCTCATCCTTCAGTGAGCCTGCACTCCTGTTTTTGCTTTTACCTTGAGCCTAGTTCTCTTCATCACCTCCTCTGGCAGATCCTCCCACTCATTCTCCAGTGCCTGTTGGCACCCTTCAGATTTTCACCATCAATCCTCCTCTTTTCATCTTTGTAGTATCTATTTTGGCTAACTCATCCTCCCCATTGGTTTCTGTTGCTTATAACCCTTTTCCTCCTATTGTGGACTTTTACCTTCTTTGACATTGCCCTGCCATCCCAAACTCTCTTCAGATGGGGCTTTCTTAACAATCTCAAGTACGCTCTTTTCTCCTGCTTTCACTTATTCAAAATTGTACCATCTTCCTTGTCTTGCAGCTCTGATGTCAGTGTTGATTTCTCATTTTCCCCTTGTGTCTCTATCTACACACTTATTAAATCAGATAATTTTATTCCATATGACATTAGCTAGTCTATCCATGGCAGTTTGTCTTCATTGCTTCAGAACTTGTCCATTTTTGCTCTCATTTCATAGAATCATAGAATCATAGAATCACTAAGGTTGGAAAAGACCTAAAAGATCACCCAGTCCAACCGTTCACCTATTCCCAATAGCTCCTACTAAACCATGTCCCTCAACACAACATCCAGTCTTTCCTTGAACACCCCCAGGGTCGGTGATTCCACCACCTCCCTGGGCAGTCCATTCCAGTGCCTGACCACCCTTTCTGAAAAGTAATACTTCCTCATGTCCAGCCTGAATCTCCTTTGCCGTAGCTTGAAACCATTCCCCCTGGTCCTATCACTAATGACACGAGAGAAGAGGCCGACCCCCAGCTCACTACAACCTCCCTTCAGGAAGTTATAGAGAGCAATAAGGTCTCCCCTGAGCCTCCTCTTCTCCAGGCTGAACATTCCCAGCTCCTTCAGCCTCTCCTCATATGGCCTGTGTTCCAGACCCCTCACCAGCTTTGTTGCCCTTCTTTGAACACGTTCCAGGGCCTCAATATCTTTCTTGCAGTGAGGGGCCCAAAACTGGACACAGTACTCCAGGTGCGGCCTCACGAGTGCTGAATATAGGGGAACAATCACCTCTCTGCTCCTGCTTGCAACACTGTTTCTGATGCAAGCCAGGATGCCATTGGCCTTCTTGGCCACCTGGGCACACTGTCGGCTCATGTTCAGCCGAGCATCAATCAATACCCCCAGGTCCATTTCCTCTACGCAGTCCTGCAGCCACACCGCCCCAAGCCTGTAGCGTCGCCTGGGGTTGTTGTGGCCGAAGTGCAGGACCCGGCATTTGGCCTTGTTGAAACTCATCCCATTGGCTCCAGCCCAGCTCTCCAGCCTGTCCAGATCCCTCTGTAGGGCCTCGCTACCCCCAGGCAGATCCACACTTCCAGGCAATTTGGTGTCATCTGCGAATTTACTGAGGGTGCACTCGATGCCCTCATCGAGGTCATCAATAAAGATATTGAAGAGGACAGGCCCCAGCACCGACCCCTGGGGAACACCACTCACGACCGGTCGCCAGCTGGATTTAACTCCATTCACCACCACTCTCTGTGCCCGGCCCTCCAGCCAGCTCCTTACCCAGCCAAGAGTGTACCCATCCAAGCCTCTGGCTGCCAGCTTCTGCAGGAGAATGCTGTGGGAGACAGTGTCAAAGGCTTTGCTGAAGTCTAGGTAGACCACATCAACAGCCTTTCCTTCATCCACCAGATGGGTCACTAGATCATAGAAGGAGATCAGGTTGGTCAAACAGGACCTGCCCTTCATGAACCCATGCTGGCTAGGCCTGATCCCCCGGTCACCCTGCACATGCCGCATGATCTCCCTCAAGACGATCTGCTCCATAACCTTCCCTGGCACCGAGGTCAGGCTGACAGGCCTGTAGTTCCCCGGATCCTCCTTACGACCTTTCTTATAAATGGGAGTCACATTGGCAAGCCTCCAGTCTTCTGGGACCTCACCAGTCAACAAGGAGCGCTGACAGATGATGGAAAGCGGCTCGGCTATCACCTCCGCCAGTTCCCTCAGCACTCTCGGGTGGATCTCATCTGGCCCCATCGACTTGTGACAGTCCAGCTGGAGCAGTAGGTCTCTGACTGTTTCTTTCAGAATCACAGGGGGGTTAGTGTGCTCCCCGGCCGAGATTACCAGGTCAGAGAGAGGGGTATCCTGAGGATAACTGGTCTGACTTTTAAAGACAGACGTAAAGAAGGCATTCAGAACCTCCGCCTTTTCCTTATCCTCAGTGGTCACATTCCCAGCCTCATCCAGCAAAGAGTGGATATTCTCCTTTGTCCTCCTCTTACTGTTAATGTATTTATAAAAGAGTTTCTTATTCCTTTTCACACCAGCAGCTAGGTTAAATTCAAGCTGGGCTTTTGCCTTTCTGATTTCACCTCTACACATCCTAACAACTTTCCTGTATTCATTTTGAGTGGCCTGTCCCTCTTTCCACAGGCGGTAGATTCTCTTTTTCTCCCGGAGCCTCAGGAATAGCTCCCTATTCATCCACGCCGGTCTTCTTCCCCGCCGGCTCATTTTGCAGCTCAGGGGGACTGCCTGCTCCTGCGCCCTTAAGACTTCCTTCTTGAAGAGCAACCAGCTCTCTTGGACCCCTTTGCTCGCTAAGACTGAATGCCAGGGGACTCCCCCTATTAGTCCCCTGAACAATTCAAAGTCTGCCCTCCTGAAGTCCAAGGTAGCAGTATTACTATTCCCCCTCCAGGCTCCACTGTGAATCACGAAGTCTATCATTTCATGATCACTCTGTCCAAGACAGCCTCCAACCTCCACATCTCCCACCAAACCTTCCCTGTTTGTGAACAGCAGGTCTAGTGGGGCAGTTCCTCTCGTGGGCATTCCAAGCATCCTTTTGCCATTTTCTAAAACAAATTAGCTATGCTTATGTTCACTCTTTTCTAGCCATATTTCCCTCTAATTCAGATCATTTTACCTGCTTCCTCAGTCTTACTACACAGTCCCTTTGAATGCCTTGGATAACCTGTCTTTCCCCAAATCTCTTTGAATTTGTCTACAACTTTTTTTTTTTTTTTTTTTTTTTCCCCTGACAATGTCCTCATTTCATTGTAATTGTAATTTCTTTCCACGCTTCTTGCAGTCTGGGAAAGAGGTAATTCTCTTCATTTTGGCTTTTTATCCTATTTCTGTCATTAGCGAACTAATTAATGACACCTGACACCAGCATGTGTGCTGGGGAGACTACGACAATGAGGTGAAGCTTCTGAAACGAACTTATGTCCCTCCAATTCAACATTGATTTGTCATTCTCCAGAAGTCTCGTATCAGTGTTCACAATCTGTGATCAGCATCCTTTTGTCTCAGCAGCCCAGCAAGGTGGAGAGCAAAAAGGAGAAAAGGAAAGAACTGTTTTGCATTTCCTAAGATTGAGTTAGATGAAGGCATAGTCTCATTCTGTTATGAAAAAAATCAAGCTCTCCCCTGGAGAAGACAGTTAGGAACACTAAAATAGTGCAGTGGGAGCATGGAGACAGCATTTTAGCCCTGAAATAAGCAGCGTGGCAAGTATTGCCTTTGTCTTTTTATGTACTGTTTTATAGGACTGTCCTTCATTTTGTCTTACAGCAGTAATGTTTGTGGCACTTCAACAAAAACGGCTTTTGCAGTTATTAAAACGCTGAGGTGTTCACTCTCAAATTCTTTGTTGCAGCATTTTGTCTCTCTTGGGCACAAACTTTACAGAGATGCATCAACAAAATTCCATGGTACTTCCTTAATTCTGTCACTTTCTAATTCTAATTGCTCAGGTTGGTGCCGTATCCTCCTGCAGACAAAGTCCCTGCTGCGTTTTTAAAGACAGTGATGCAGCACCTTTGGTAGGCATCTGCTGACAGCCTCAGAGGATGGAGCTGAGGTTATTGCCCCACTATGTTCAGCGTGCAGACCTCCCAGTATTGTCTTACCTCTCTCTGAATGGCAAGTACTGCCACCAGAGGACAATGCGGATTTGTTGCTGCATTTGCCAACCAGATTTGATTTATTCATGGTGATGAGTTTTGTGATATAGACACAAGTACACATCTAGTACTTTAAACTAGATGAAGTGAGTCCAATGGTTTCAGTGCCTTGTAGTACATCAAGTAACCAGCAGATGGTAATTTTCATTAGTGGTTAGTCTGTTCTGGAATTTAAGGGGGCAACTTCAGTGGAAGAGCGCTGTTACATGCTGTTACAAAGCTGTGTGCTTTCTCCATCCTTGTTTGCATTAGTCTTGATGTAACTTCAGATATTTCTAAGATCTTATTTGCTAAGAGTATAGGAAGATGGTGTACTATAAATGGGTTGTTCATGTATTTTCATAATTTGCTATATAAAATCGTAGCGGATGAAAAATAGAACTCAGTAGTGCAATATTAGCAGAAGGCCTCCCACCCCTGTAAGAAATGAAATACTTCTCTCACCTGGTTGGGAAAGCATCTTTTATAGTGCTGGATTTGCCTTGAAACCATAAAAGGCTGTTTCCTGTTCTCTGCCTGGTACCACCCAGCAGGATTACAGCCTAGCAAAAATCCATGACAGTAAAAAAAATAAAATACAGCAATTGAAATTTACTGGAGAGCAGACAATAGAAGCTGTTAATGTGCAAGTGTGAAAAGTTCACCCAGTTTTTAAATTTATCAAATGCACAGATGTTAATTACAGTTTGAAACGCTTGAAGCCTGCAAGTTTTAAGCGCTCAAAGGAAACTGTAGTAACACGTTAGACACTTGTCCTTTGCTTGGACTTTTCTTTGGCACCCAGATAAGTGAGCGCTAATAGAAAGGCTGACAGCACAAGTGCGTTTCTGATGCAAAGCACCAGGGCTGGGATGAACGGTCGGACCTTTACGAGAAGAATGGGGCTTCTTTGTTGTGGAAATGAAGCTGTGATAATGTTCCCAGACTATAAACTGGCTGTCTGGAATGGCAAAAACCATAGGAGCTGTTTCAAATTCTTTATCAATGTCAGCAGGTTTTTTTTTTTTTTCTTCCTGTTGGGGATCTAGCGAAGAAAAACGTGAAAATTTATGTGAGCAGTTTGATACTGTATGTGGCTCTTAGCAACGAGGCTGGAGAGCAGAAAGGCAAACATTTTATTGTCCATTCACCAGCAGATTAACGCCATTAATGAGAGAAAATCCTGTGGGCTGAGGTGTTCTGTTTCCAGAAATTATGATATTTTAAAATGAAGCAGTCTCTGCAAAAAGTGATCTGTGAGCAAGTATTTCATAATCGTATGACTACACACTTAATCTGTTTTACTCACAGAATGAAAGGGGCAGAACAACCTGTAGCGCTGTCTTTCTCGGGACCTTGGTAAGCTGTTGTACTGTTATGATTAATATCACAGAATGGTTTGAGTTGGAAGGGATCCTGAAAGGCCATCTAGTCCAACTTCCCTGCAGTGAATTGGGAAACCTACAGCTAGATCAGAATGCTCAGAGCCTTGTCCAGCCTGACCTTGAATGTCTCCAGATACAGGGTATCCACCACCGCTCTGAGCAGCCTGTGTCAGTGCCTCACCACCCTTACTGTAAAATCTTTTCCTTGTGTCCAGTCTAATCTCCCCTCTTTTAGTATGAAACCGTATCCCCATGTCCTATCACAACTGATTGTGCTTACGAGCCTGTCCCCTTCTTTCTTACAGTACCCCTTTAGCTACTCAAAGGGAGTCTCTATTTTATAGAAACTGAAAGAGGTATCTCTGTGATGTTTGTATTTCCATCAGTAGCTGGATGTCCTTTGTGACCTCTGTGAGATCATGGTTTGTTTCACAGAATCACAGAATCACAAGGCTGGAAACGACCTGCAAGATCATCCAGTCCAACCACCCTCCCATTCCTATCAGTGCCACAAGCTACTAAACCATCTCTCATAGCTCCTTATCCAGGTGCCTCTTGAACACTGCCAGGGATGGAGACTCCACCACCTCCCTGGGCAGTGCCTGACCACCCTTTGAGAGAAAAAGTTTCTCCTAATGTCCAACCTAAACCTCCTTCTGTCCGCTTCCTCGGGTCCTACTATTTGCCTGGGAGAAGAGGCCAGACCCTTTTGCACCACAACCTCCCTTCAGGAAGTTGTAGAGTGCAATGAGGTCTCCCCTGAGCCTCCTCTTCTCCAGACTGAACAATCCCAGCTCCTTCAGCCGCTCCTCATAAGACTTGTGCTCCAGACCCCTCACCAGTTTCGTTGCCCTTCTCTGGACACATTCCAGGGCCTCAATGTCTTCCCTGTAGTGAGGGGCCCAAAACTGAACACAGTACTCGAGGTGCGGCCTCACCAGTGCTGAGGGGGATGACCACCTCCCTGCTTCTGCTGGCCACATTGTTTCTAATGCAGGCCAGGATGCTCTTGGCTACCTGGGCACACTGTCAGCTCATGTTCATTTTTCATGAATATGGGAGGCCTGCCGTGGCTGTTCTTTTGTAAGTGGAGGCCATACTTAATGCACCAACTGTTTGTAATAAAGGGTTCAGAATTCCATTCCTGCACTTTATGTATTATATACATATATATGCATATGTATTTTTGTATGTATACACATAAAATCCTGTGGTCTGTGTCAGCATACAGCAGCTACCATCTTCTTGGATATGGGTTGAGTTATACAACACAGTGTTAATGCCAGTGTGTGCTGATGGCATTGGCCACACACAGCAGAGTCTTGGTGTTTGGGGTTTATCAGTTATCTTGGATTCAACAGGACCACAAGTCTCCAGAGCTTATCAATTTGGGAGTTCTGGCTTCTTCTCATGCTGTTTCCTGGTAACTTCTTGTGCATTCACGCACAGGGATAAGCCTGTGCTAAGGGCTAGCTCAAGCAGCAGAAGCATCTTCAGGAGGTTGGTACAGCCCTTGTTGCTTGGGGACTTGCTCTGTGTGAAAGTCCTCTTTAATGAGATACCATTTAAAGCTCACACAGATGCCTCTGTTCTGCGCTGCTACTTTCACTGCAAACATAGGAGTCTGGCAGGGCATCTGCCCTGGGAATGCAGAACTGTAGCCAGTGAAGGCAAATGATAAAATGAATACACAGAGACAAAAGTTACACAACTTTGAAGATCATGCTGCACTGAACCAAGCCTCTTGATTTTTTTAACATTCTGATTATTGCATTTTTTTCATTCTTGAAAAAGTAAAAGGAATCCACGAGACAGTTAAATAATCAAGAAGTCAATGACATACCTGGGCAAAAAGCCCAGAGATGCCTCGTGATCAGTTGCCAGCCTCAACCATTAAAAAATCTTTATTCTTTTCCATGCATTTTTGCTGAAATAATGACAATTCTTAAACTCAGCATAATACAGCTTTCATTGCTAAGAACTTCTGACTCAATTCAGCTGAGGCCAGGCACAGTCCCTCCATGGAATATCTGGATGGGGCTTTTCTGCTTCACATTGATGTATTCTTTTTCAAAGAAGCCAACATCCCTGTGTCCCATAAAGTATGAAGAGGTGAACTGCAGATCTCTCAGCATGTATTATCCAGCCAATCTTACAAGGTCTATCAAGGTACTACACAGCCATGTTCCAAGATATGATCAAACCACATAATGGTCAGTAGGACGATAGAAATTGGGCAGTTTGCTCTTGCCAGATACTGCCTATAACTTTCCTTGCATTTTTGCTCTGGAGATGGAAAATTGATTTAAAAATGTATTTTAATAGGAATTCCAGACAAGCTTTTTAGGTACAATAAGCTGAAAGTACAAAAATACCCAGAAGAGACTGAAAAACAACAATTCTCTAGCAACACACAACTGTTCTATGAATCCACTGTATGGGGACCAAAGCAGCAGGGACTGCATAGGGACTAAAATGAATGGTATAGCAAAACCTTCTGTTTACCCGTCTCTGTTCATGATTAGTCAAATTTCTCACTTGTATCCATATTTGTAGCAGTTTTGACCTAGTCATCAAACAAAGAAGTTGTGTCATTGAATCATAGAATGGCTTGGACTGAAAGGGACCACAAAGATCGTCTAGTTCCATCTCCTCTGGTGCGGACAGGGTTGTCAACCACTAAATCAGGCAGTAGATCAGGTTGCCTCGGTCTCCATCCACGATGGTCTTGAACATCTCCAAGGATGGAGCAAAAATATAACCCAATTTCCTCTTGCTGATCTTTCAGTCCCTTAACATACCAATTGTTTAATAAAACCTACTAAATACTTTCTCGTCTTCTTCTAATAGGAGTTTCATGCTCCCAATGGGACACAATTGAATGTTTAATACAGATGCTGTATGCTGTGGTGATTGATAGGACCCACTGCAACCCCAACAGCTTTCTGTGATTCAAAACAAAAAAAAATACCAAGCCTTTGAACCACACAACTTTTCAGAAGCACACATTATTGGTAATGGGTTGCTGAAACCATCACAACTGGACGCTACTGAGGCTGCTTTCAGCAGAAGAAGGAAGTCTGAGGATGGCCCCATCCTCATCCACCAGGGTCCAGGGCTCAAATGCATTATTTCTGTTTAATCCATCACATGTATTATGCAGAAGTAAGATGAGACTGGAGGGACGGCACTCTGGAAATGTGTGTCTCTGGGGCCATATTTTGATGTGGTAAAAAAGTTGTCCAAGGGAAGCTGTAAATGAGCAAGGCTGAGTGCTGGAAGCAAACTGGCTGCAGAAGCACTGTGTTTTGCATCAGCAGTCTTGAATAAAATTAATCCATGTGGAGCTCTGCTGTAGCATGTCTGTAAGGATTCTCCTACCCGTATTTTTTTATTTAAAAGTAGTTCAGGTGTCTGCCTGTCCCTGCAGCAAGCAGTACTGATGTATGCTCTGAAACCACACAAGGTCTGTGCAAGCTGTTTCAGTTAATGTAAGGGAGGGGCTGTATTTAGCAGCAGATGAGGTCTAACTTGAGCTATGACATCCCCAGTAATTCCGTAGTTGCTTCAATCTGTAACTTAAATTTTGTCCATGCACAATCTCCTACTAGCAATAATCATTATCAAGTGATGCCTTGACTTCAAGGAGAGCTCAGCCCTAGCCAGCAGGCGCAGTGAGGAAAAATGGTAAGATTACAGCAAGCCACTTAAGCTAAATCCAATCATTTCAGCAAGCATCTTTCTCACTTAAGCTAACTGATGAGCTTATGTTTGTACTAGTGAGCTAGGCAGAGGCCAGGTGGAGTGAAAAGCTACTGTCTAAGCACAGAAGAAAGTTTTGAGTAGAGTGGAAGCAGCTATGTTAAAGCTTCTGTGCTCACCCTTCAGTGCAGATTTCAGCCATTCAGACTGAACACTGTGGGAGCCTGCCTGGCTCAGGCTTTATATGATCACACATGTGGTCATGTAAACATAGTGGGGCAAGGGAAATGGGAGGGTGCAGCTTAATGCAGTGGGTGAAATAGTTGTTCAAATTAGGACAATGTGCTATAACTAATCACATGATCTACCAAAAAGTTTAGGAGATTTTCTATGTAGAAGAAGTGTGGTTTGTTACTGAACAACATGTTTTGTTGCTTGTTGTCCCCCCAAAACACATATTTCCCTACCACTTTGAAAAAGCTCTTAATATTATTGAAATAATAGGCCGAAAAGTTATGCTACAGTGGTTTGAGGTTGTCAGTGCTCTGGCAGGGCATTCCAGCCACCTCCACTATGAGCCCTTGCAGGAGTACCTACCAGCACGAGGCTGTTCCTGAGTCTGCTTCTTTGCCCTGTGAAGGTGGGTTACTTCCAACTACTGCCAAAGCCCAGTGGACCTGGAGTGCAGTGTCCAGTTCTGGGCTACCCAGTACAGAAGAGACACGGAGGTGCTGGAGAGAGCCCAGCAAAGGAAGGGTGCAAAGATGGAACTAGGCTCTGTTCACGGCTGCCGGGTGCCAGTTCAAAAGGCAGTAGGTACAGGCTGGAGTGCATGAGGCTCCCCTGAACATCAGAAGAACTTCTGTGTTGTGTGGGCACCTGAGCACTGGCACAGGTTGCCCAGAGGTTGAGAATTTTCTTCCTTGGAGATCTCCAAAAACCACCTGAATGTGGCCGTGGGCCCTCTGCTCTGCGTTTCTCTGCTGCAGAAGGAGTTGGACCAGATGGGCCCAGAGATCCCTGCCAGCCTCAGCCATTCTGTGAATCTGTGATGCTTATCTTTATATTGCTCCCTAAGTATACCAGCAGTGCTGAATGAGATGGAATTTCAGTGTGATCGAGGTGTGACCAGTAATACGTTGCCAACATAGAGATAAATATACAGCTTTAGCAAAGTATTATTTACCATCAGTTCATCCACAATAACATTCTGTGTTTACACTCTCATAACCTGGGAAAGAAAAGTGACAAAGACCTCTCCCTCGATCATGAGGCCATGGTATTTGGGTTCAGCCATCCCATGAAGCTTCACCCTCAGTCTATGTTACACTGTGCAGGTTTCTGTCATTGCAGTGAGCTGCTTGGAGAAACCCAGAAGAGTAATTGAGCTCACTTCAGGAAATTCTGTACTGGCCCTGTGAGGGCTACCCAGCCATGGTGCAGGCTGGCCAAAAAACAGCAGGACAGAAGTGCACTTTCACACTGAAACAGCAGAGAATCCGAAGTGTAGCTTTGCTTGGAACTAAGGTTGACTTCCTAACGCACCCCAATTTAATTTTTATTTTCCCTGGTCAAAGGGCAATTTCTGCAGTGAAAATCCACTCAAAGTCATAACTCTTCTGCTGGCAGCAGGGAGGGGAGGACTGGAGAATGCTCAGTGCAGACCGGATGCCTAGTGATATTTTCAGCAAATGCTCATTAAGTTCTGCCAAGCTCTGTTTGTACAAATTGCTCACATATTTTATAGATAATATGAAATAGGCATATATTTTATGTATATATGTATATAAATAGTCTTGTCGTGTGTCCAAAGTACATTTTGTCATGGACACAGCACAAGGTTTGCTAAGTTCTAAGTTTTCTTACACCTGTATGTAAACATAAAGAGTGTGCTAAAAAGAAAAAAAAGCTTATAAAATATTAGTTCAAGCTCCTGCAAAATTAGTGACTTTTTTCCCCTGTAATTCTGAGAAACAGTTGAACTGGCTGTACCAAAGCCTAAAAATCAAAGCTAAAACATAACCAGCTAGAGTGGAGAAGGAAAGTGTAGTCTAAACAGTTGTGTTTGGCAAAATGTAAGCTACTGAAAGCAAGGACTTCATGGGAAGACATCAGACAGCCGGAATTACCAGGATCACCTATCATGGTCTGCTTCTTCATTTAATAAAGTTAAAAAGGAAATTAATGTTGACTATAATCAAATCACATTATGGTTTTATTTTGCATTTATAGGAAACATCTGGGAATGCTGGAATGTATTCAGACTTTATGATTCTTAACTCTTTCACCTCATCCTTGGAGTTTTTGAGACTCTCAGAGTAGTCAGCAGCTTTCATCTTTGCGACAGGAGAAATTCCCACAGAGGAAAGGAACAAATAAGCAGATAAATACCAGCCAAGCTTTATGTAAGAGTAGGATACTGAATCCCTTCTTACACCTAAATCAACCTGAACTTGCTAGGAAATTAATGGCGTGAAATCTCCAGCGCAGGAAATATCCAGCACTTTCTGTGACAATTATCTTCTCGCTGCTTTCACGTAGTAGGCAAAACGTGGTAGCTATTGCTGATAAGAAAACATTAAAGAAAACAGAGAATGATGGGAGAAGTATGTGCTTAGGGACTAAATTTCCACAGAAATTGAAGAATTCATTTGAAAAGTACTTAGGATTTATAAGGGAGGCTGGAGGAGATTGCTACAAAAGAAAAGAGTATCTTTTAAAATTAAATGATCTCTCCAAGTTGTGGTCATATAAAATGGGTATTCTAATTTAAATGTTTGTAAGTAGAGAAGCAGTCTGCTGGATCCGTAACGTACGCTTATGCCTCTTTCCATGTCTATATATTTGGAAGGCATATAACATTAAGTCTTTCACTGCAAGGCATATGAAATCATAGAATCACAGAATCACAGAATGGCCTGGGTTGAAAAGGACCACAGTGATCATCTAGTTTCAACTTCCCTGCTGTGTGCAGGGTCACCAACCAGCAGACCAGGCTGCCCAGAGCCACATCCAGCCTGGCCTTGAATGCCTCCAGGGATGGGGCATCCACAACCTCCTTGGGCAACCTGTTCCAATGCGTCACCACCCTCTGTGTGAAAAACTTCCTCCTAATATCCAACCTAAACCTCCCTCTGTCTCAGTTTAAGACCATTCCCCTTTACACTGTCACTATCCACCCTCATAAACAGCCTTTACCCCTCCTGCTTATACACTCCTTTCAAATTTGGAAGGCCACAATGAAGGCCCCAGAGCCTTCTCTTCTCCAAGCTAAACAATCCCAGTTCCCTCAACCTTTCCTCATAGGAGAGGTGCTCCAGCCCTCTGATCATCTTAGTGGCCCTCCTCTGGACCTGCTCCACCAGCTCCATCCACATCCTTCTGAAAAAATGAAATGGGCATATTGGGGACAGTCCAGCAAGGTACTGGGTGCTGTGTCTCTGTTCAATACCCACTGCAACAATTGCCTCAAGACATAATACCCAATGGTCTATTGAGACATGTTCATAGTTAAGAAGTGTGCTTAAGAGATTTGCTGGACGTGGTTCAGAGGGCAGCACTTTACAAGATTAAGTCTGGATTAATTTGTTCACTTGCATTTGGTGGTATATTTCAGCTTGTGTATCGCTCACTTTTTGATCCTAATTATTTTTTGCTTCCTTTTCAAATTATTCAGACGGCCAATAAATACATATCCAGTAGTTTCCTTTCCAATGAAGGATTATTTTGACTGACCTGTAGCTCAAAAGAAGACTATATCACTTGAAAGCTCTATGAGAAGTACCTATTCTTCTGATGAGCTCTCTGGCAATTACCTTTATGTTCCACTCAGATTTATCTATCTGCCCTATAAGAGTCATGCTGCGATTTAGGCTGATGGCTGTCTTCTGCTAATAAAAACCTTCTCCTCTGTATTTAGCAGGAGGTGAACTCTCAGAGTCACTGGCTTGCCAGAACTCTCCTGGATTTAAACACAGAAATGCGGAGACAGAGAAATGAAAACGAACTGTCAGCAGCTTTTGAATCCAGAGCACCGAATGTTGCCGTGAGCCCAGAATAACAAACTGTTTCAAGGCACAAGCCCTGAAGAAGCACGCATTCCTGAAATGGTTCTGACAGCAGCACTGTGAATAAGCTGCACAAGCTTCTTGATCCAATCAGGTAGCAGAACACATGGCATTGTTTGGAAATTACAGACGTGTTTTAGAGAGGGTGGATGGAAAATAGATGTTTGTATCGGAGTTGGCAGTTTCACTTGTTTTGTGGGGAGGAGAGGTTGCCTTTTTTAAGCAGTGCCTACAGAATAGTGTAAGAAAAGGTCTCTTCTCATTCTGAAGTTATTCTTCGATAATTTAGTTCTTAATGTTGACTTTAAGTATTTCTGCCTGTTTCATCAGAACACCTGTCTCTTCTTGGATTTAATGCTTTGTAAATCGCTTTAAGGATACACAAACAAGTGGTACCATGCAGCATCTTAACTTTCCTTCCCAGATTCTAACAGCTAAAGAATCCAAGGATGATTCATAAACACAGAAATGTGTAGGTGATAAAAATCAGTGCATATAAAATGTATGTAACTATAAAATTTAACTTCTAGCTATAAAAGCTAATAGCTACAGGCGGAGGAGAAGTTCACTTATTAAGCCTCTTACTGTATTCAGGGCTTTTAAGGAGGTTTGTGGAATGAACAAATTTTACACTCATTTTGGCAAATGTGCCAAGGAAAGACCATATGGTGTTCTGCAGGCATAAAATCTATTATAAACTCCATATCCACTTCTCAGCTACTTTCTCAGAGCAGACAATGAGGACCCGCAGGCTATTTGTCACTTGGGATTCATGCATGCTCCACACTCCTGGGCTCCTCCTGCAGATCTCCACACTTTTGGAGAGGTGTGAGAAAGCTGCACTTTGTGATCCAGTACTCACATTAACCTTTATCCCTGACAGTGTGCCTCCTGCATCTCCTGGGAAAACACAGTTCTGAGACAGGGCAGGTTTTAATGCATGGGGGAAGACACGATGCTAAACTTTCCCTAGTTAGAGAAAGCTGTGAGTGGGTTTGGAGGATGTTTGTCCAAAGTTGCCCTTGGTCACTCAGTGCACCCTGTTACTGCTTCAGATTTGGGGGAAGATGGAAAGCAGAGGGTGTTATGCTTCAAATAAAGTTATGGACAAAGGGGAAACACATTTGAATCCCACGATTTCTTGTTAGTGTGATTTAAATCTGTCTTAGTTTCAGCTGGGATGGAATTGTTTTTGTCAGCATGTCTGGCATGATGCTGCATTTTGGTTCTGGGAGAAAAACAACGTTGATAACACACCGATGTTTATAGTTGCTGCTAAGCAGTGTTGCAAAGAGCCAAGACTGTTCTTAGTGAAGGATCCAAGGAGCTGGGAGAGGTCAGAATTAGGACAGCTGACTTAAACCAGCCAAGGACATATTCCTTAACACATGACATCAAACAGAAGGATTTTTGAAGGGGTTGGGAGTTCATCTCACTCTCTTGGGGGAGTTACTTGAGCTACTTGGGGGCTATCTGGGATTGGAAAGGGAGTAGTAAGCAATTGCTTCTGCCTCACTTTGTATGTATGTTCATATATATATGAGTATAATTATTATCCTTTTCTTTATCTTATCAAATAGTTGAATTTCAACCCATGAATTCCACTTTACCCCCCCCCCGATTATCTCCCCCGTCCCCGACTGCAAGCACTGTGACCATTTGCTCAAATGGCATTGCTCTGTTGCTGGTACAAAGGTGCCTTCCCTGGGGTTCTTGCTCATCACTTTGCACCACCAGGAGCTGTGTGCTGGCCAGTTTGCCCTGTTTTCCTCCCTGTCTGCATGTGGTGGCTGGAAGAAGCAGGCAAGCCAAAAAAGTTATATTCTGCAACCCTTCTGCATTTTCTGTGTAAATGACTGTGAGTTTTATTTCAGCCTGGCACTGGGAGAAGCTAACAAGCAATTTACTTCAATGAGGACATACTTGAGGCCCAATTTGTTTCTGACTGATGACAGCACTAGTCTACCATTGGCTTCAAAGAAAGCTTGATGAGCATTACTCACTGGCAGTAATGCTGCATCTCCTATAGTCTGCAATTGAAGTAGAAGAGATACTGCAATCTCTGTAATTGCTTCACTGTGTAGCAAAGCTTTTGTCTTTGTAAAAGGCTTTGTCTTAATATGAGCTAGAAGGCATGTAAGAGTATCTTCTGTAATAAAAATAGGTGTTGATTCTTACTTCACAGGAAAGTCAGCATCGAAAAGAGAACAGGGGAAATGTGCTTTTTTACACGGGAGAAACTTAAAAAAATGTTTTCAGTACCTTCTATAAATCATACATCTGAAAACTGAGAATGACAGTCTATTTAGAAATGCAAATTTCATTATAACAAAACTGGTGATGATTGGATAGCAAAATTAATAGGATAAAGAAAACCCAGCATTATAATCTGCATGGTTGAACTCCAGTGTCTTCAGTGAGGATCTTATTGGTTCAAGATCCATTCTTAATTAAGGATTTTAATATGACTTCTGAATTTTTACCAGGCACTTTCAAATGGTGCCTTCATTGAGGTCTCTGTCTTTACTGGATGGATGTGTAGATGTCAGCACAGCAGCCTGGTCTCATGGCACTGTGGTCGTTTACATTCATCCTTGCAGCATTTGGGTGAGACGTATTGCCCCTTTGATATGCAAATATGATATTTTCTGCAGATAGGAAAAAAATTAATACTTAGATTGGACATTTTAAAAACTGCTGTGTACGCACTTTGCTAAATAATGTACAGTTTACATCGCCTTCATATCTCCACATCCTAAATACCAAATTAGCATTAATAAAGACTACTATGTAAACATTTTCCATCACAAAATAAAATACAAGTTCCAAGTACATGAGGAGGCTGATGGTCACTTCTGTTCATGCTGTAAACAGCTGCATTTATGATCAGTAATTTTTGCTACCACTGACTTTTAAGGGGCTCATGCGTTTCTTGAAAGCAATCTAATTGACCAGCAAAATGAATATGAATTCATTTTTGTTTTCCTTGCTGGTCTGCATGAGAGATAATGCCATGTTTTTCAGGATGATCAGTCTTATACAGGCACTATTAAAGTAATCTCAAGGGAATTAACGAAGCTTGAGCTATCAGAGTTTAATAACTAGATAATTGTAGACTCGGCCTTGCAGGGGCTGTGGCTGCTGATCCACACAGGGTGACCTTCCTGTTTCCAAATGCTATTAAGTCCTAATAGCAGGAGACCTCTGCATCCTGAGGGAAGGATTTAAGCCACCGAATCTGCATCTGCTGGCAGAACAGAATTTACCAGCCCGTGGAAGAAAGCTAGATAAAGTCTGAACAACCTCTGGAGCAGCCTATGGCAGCAGAGGATCCCTACTCCATGGAAGGTGTTCGCACCGCTCAGGTGCCGCAGTGCTGTGCCAGCAGTCCCACCACAGCCCCCAGCAGAGGCACCTGGTGGGGCTGCCTCCAGCTCAGCTCAACAACATGAGCTAAATGAGTCCAAGTGCTTCCTGAAAGCACAGTTGTACCCACATTGGGGCCATTTCTGGCATTGCTAGGTGCAGTTTTTCCATGCTCATAGCCAACATAGCTACACTTGTAGAACTTTGTAGTAGAGACCTGCTGGAATCCTTCAGATCCTCACTCTCAGCCTTGGCAAAGCAAGCCCTCTAACTCTGTTGGAGCCAAGGCAGCTACATTCTTCTGATTTAACAGTGCAGACCTTGTTCTTTTAGTGATCAAAACAGCTGTTCCTGCAAGAATGGCTTATCTCTCTGTTCACTGCTTCATATCCTACTTGAAACACTACCATAGCTGCTCTATTGGATGCTGGTATCTATCCTGTGCTTTTGGAAAGGCAATTCAAATACTTGTGCATGCACTTCTGGCACGTTGAAAGCTTTTGGTTGCCTGTGTCCAAAGGGCATGCTTGTACATGTGTGCAGTGCTGGGTTAGCTGGCAGAAAATAGCACATTTCCAAACCCTCTGCAAAGAATCAGTGCTGAAGTTCTGCCCCCTGATCTTGTATTGATGTTTCATTTGCTAATAGCCTGTTAGAATACAAGTTTTATTTACCCAGGATAATACTTCATTTTGTCCATGTGCTGAAGTGATAAAGTACTTAAATACTTTGGATGATCTTTTCCTCATGCCATTTGGTGTGTTTATGATGTGTTGTCAATTTTTAGAGATAAAAAGAGGCTGAAGGACCAGCAGAGTATGGAAGAGATACTTATAAGTGTTGGGCCACCATCAGAGGAAAAAGGAGAGACAAATTTGAAAAAGAATGAGTGTTGCGGTTAGTACTTTCTTCTCATCCTTCACTTGGGCATTTCTGGAAGAGTTCTGGTGTGGTATGGTGTGGTTAGGATAAGCAGTAGCTGCAAAATTGCATAAAAAGTTGGAGATGACAGACTGGGATTTTTCCCCAGTCACCTCACAGCAGTGCTTCTCTTAGTGGTCCCTTATTCATTTGGACAAAATGTCTTACCACACAATAGGATATGAAACTTGGCCATAAGGGGAGGTGCACAGATAATTTGCTGGTACTTTCTGCACTTAGAGAAGTTGATTATCCTCTGAGAAAGATTCTCAAATATTCTTGAGTGCTGGCTCAAATGCGACATATAAATGATGTGAGTTTGGTGCTGTCTGCTGATATCCTCTAAAACTACACAGCAGTGCTTCTACAAGAAGCAAGCACCAGGCAAAGAAACCCGACTTACACAAGTGCAAGATTATGGACGTGAAAACAATGAAGGTCCAGAATGAAAGCAGGCCAAAGAAATAGTGGGGGTCACATCACCTCTGTTCTATTTTGAAGAATGGTTGCTAGATCATAGCATTCATGGAGAGTGACGACGGATGTTCTTCCAGTGATACTTTACAATGTTTTCAGTGGTACATTTGCTCAGCTTTGTAAAATCCTGAGGTAAGGGAACAAGTAATATACATTAAGTTTATTGAAGATCATGAATTTGATGAAATATATTGGGAGGATTGATTTATTCACAATATTAAGCAGCTACTTACATGAAACTCTGCTTTCTGACTGGGAACATGAGAACACACATTGGTTTCTTGCTGATTTTGTCAATACTTACACAAAACCTTTTAGCAAGGCGGCATCAGCCTCTCTGTTTTTCTGCTGTTTCTCAGTTTGGCAGACAGCAACAAGCACTTAACAAAAACATAGAGCTTCATTAGGCTTAGAGACATGCAAGAGATGGCTTCAGAAAAACTCCCAAGACATGCTAATCATCTCTAAGAAGAAAATATGTTATTGTCCCAGTAACTAAGGAACAGACAAAGCCTTCACAAGATACGAAGACTTTAAAACAACCTGCAGTATAATTCCACATAAATGGCACCAAAGTAATTTCCAAGGGAGTTGCTGCATCATTTTTTCACAGCTCAGCATCACACTTGGTCACTAAATAATGCAGCTCTTTGATATCTCATTCTCGTTTTGGCTTGCTTAGCCAAATCCAGATGATCTCTGCCCTGTGCATCAGTGGATGCTACAATCATCATGGCTGTGCTCAGGCCCCCATCCCATAGGAAGAACCACTAGGACTGTTTAGTCTGGGGAGAAGGAGGCTGAGGGTAGACCTTATTGCTCTCTTCTAGTACCTGAAAGGTGCTTACAACGAGAGTGGGGTTGATCTCACTGGTGACAGGTGACAGGATGAGGGCAAATGGCCTTAAGTTGCATTAGGGGAGGTTTAGCTTGGATATCAGGAAAAAATTCCTTTACAGAAAGGGTTGTGAAGCACTGGAACAGGCTCCCCAGGGAGGTGGTTGAGTCACCATCCCTGAATGTGGTTAAAACCACTTGGATGTGGTGCTCAGGGGCATGATTTAGTTTAGGGTTGTTAGAGTTAGGGTAGTATGGTTAGATTGAGGATGGCCTTGATGATCTTTAAAGTCTTATCCAACATGAACAATTCTATGGTTCTATGATTCTATGATTCCTGGTCTGGTCTTGGCCAGCACAGATCACTAATTCCAACCCCTGGCACCTGCACCATCCCACCATTCCTTCTGCGGATGTGAAATTCAGCAAAACTCACCCAGGTCTAGGTGCTAACCAGACCTAGGTTAGAAAAATGTGGTGTTGTCAATTCTAGTTGGAATTTTGACTAAATAAGCAAGGATTAATTATTTCAGCATATCTGAGAGGGTGTATCCTCTGGAAAGGTGAACAAACAGCATGACAGTGGTGGTGGGTTGGCTGGCATGCAGTGGGTTCTTGTGCAAATGGCATCCTCCTCACACCAAACAATGTCTGCCCATGTTCTAGTATTGAGTTAAACTGTTCTTACCTCAAATATATGAAAAATGTCTTAATGCTTCATTATTGCATATATTTTCAAGTTTGGGTTTGGCAACAACTTGAGTAAGAACAAAACTAAAAATTCATGTTCCTCAGTCAAAGAACATACTAGGCTCTTTAGCTTCTCTTTGAAGGAGGTTCTGAATTAATACAAGCCTAAGTTTATCCATGAGAGCAGACAGACAACAAATCTTCACATTAAAAAGTATTGATTATATGTACATAGTAAGAATAGGTAGCAGTTGTCCTTGGTGTATTTCTAGCTCTGGCCCCGATTAGTTTGGCAATCTGTGAGCAGAGCAATGTTCATTTAAATGGTGGAGCACTCCCTCCGGGTCAGGATGCTCCAGCAGAGCTCTTACAGGCAAAGCAGAGTCCTTTGGCATTGGAGCTGCCCAGGACAGGGATCACTTCCCTGCATTGATGCTGAAGGGCTGTACCTCTGGGCTTCTTCCATTAACCGCGCACATATGGAAATACAAAATATAATTCCAGCTCCATCTGTCAGTCTGCTAGACATGTTTTCATACTGCTACCTATGATGCATAGAGTCAATATTTTTTCCCTCTCTGTTTAAAAAAAATAATCCTGACACAAATCCACATTTACATGATATCCTACGTACAACGCCATCTTTCAGCTACACCAGTTTTGTGTTCTTCCCTTTCCATTTAGCTTTAAAAGTAGAAGAGTTGAATGACTGTCTGGTTCAATGGAATCTTTATTGTTAGAAGGAAGGATGATTAAGAAGTGCGCATCCTGAGATACAGCAACTTTAAAATGCTGCAAATCTACCGGCTTGTGCTTTTTGAAGAAAGTAAAGCACTTTGTTGTCAGCTTGCTGGTATAAAGAACCGTTTGGCGCAGTGAAGAAGAACTACTAAGAATTCAACAACAAGCAACAATTTTGAAACTAAGAACTGGTGTGTGTTATTAATTAGGCAGCAGCAGAAAGTGTCTGGTAGCTCTCATCTCACTTTTGTCTGTTTTACACCATTCTGCAAATCCATGTAGATTCAACAGAAAATTGCTTTGAAATTAAAGCAACAGCAAAGAAAAGTTGCAAACTAGAAAGTGTTGGTGATACCTTGAGACTCTCAGTTATTGAAGCAGATTTCAGCAAGAGCCTTGGAATCATCTAGCTGTTTGTCTAGACTTTGTAAGATAGCTCACTCAAGGACACACCAGGACTGGGCTCTGCCCTGTGCTGCTCTTCACCAGCTGTGTAGCCCTCCTGCAACCCTTCATCGACCCTTGCAGTGCAGTTGTGCCACTTCCATATCTTGGTATCAACTTTCATGTATATTCCATTCCTATTCGCCTTCATCAAACAAGAGAAAAGCTGTACCATGATGGCATTGCACCATTACGTATAGAACTGTGGTTATATCAAAAGGGAAAAAATCTTCTTGAGAGCATTTTGCTCATGTAAGTTGAAACCTGTTGAATTTCTCCCTGGCCAAACTCCCTTTCTTTGTGGCTTTTGTTCCTGGCAGGTCTTGCTGGAGCTGGGTCCTCCAGCTGCAGCCTGTGGTGGCCCTTTTGTAACAGCTCGGTTCTTTCCTCTCTTTCCATGGACAAAATGCCAAAACTATGTCTTTTTCCTTGTTGCTGACATAATGCTGCTTCCTCCCAAGAATAACAAAAGCAGACTGGCAACACAATAGCTGGCCTTTAGTCCAAATATTTTGTAAATACCACATGAGTATTTTAGGATTAACAACCTATTTGCATTTGTCACTTGGGGACTTTGTCTGAATCTCTGTCTTCTCATTTTGTTTTGCTTCTGTGTTAATTGGTGTCAGTGTTCCTGTGTTAATCAATGCCAGTGCCCCTTATAGAGAGTACTGTCAATTTGGTGTCAGTATTCCTCATACCATTAATCTCATAAAAGATTTAATGCTTTGTTCTTAGCATTTCATGAACTCTGAACATGTATATTTAAGCCATTAAAACACTTTTTTTTCTTCTTTTAAGCTTTTTCTTTTAACTATGCTGATCAATTAACAATGAGAAGATGAAAAAAATATTTTCTTCAGTCTAAGCAGCAACTTTTGAAGTTACTGCTGAACTATTGGACAAAGAAAGTGGCTTCATGGGTTTAGGAGGAAAAAGAAATGAATGCAGAACTTCATTGAAAGGATTCATTGAATTGTTGCTCATTCAATAATGGCATGTAGCTATACACTGTGACCAGAACAGCATTTGTAGAAGGCAAGAGGGCTGTTCAGAGAATCATTTGAGATTCCCTATGTTTAAAATTAAGAGGATGAGGATCTTGCTATAATACTGAAGTCATTTGATCACAAACAAGTACAAATAAAGACAAGGGTAATGAGCAAAGATAGGCAACTTAGGAAAAGATACTGAGAGAGTTGATAAAACATTTAGGAAATGTCTGCTAACAGAATGACAGTCTTGTTCATCATTGCTACTCAGGCAAAAATGACTTGTGCAGCAAGGTTGTTAAGAGGTAAACAACAGACTAATTGGAAAATAAGATCATGGAAAATTTAGCATAGTTTGAAAAAGCAGCAGGACTGGGGGGTGCTTAACAACTACCAAGAGAAACTAAGCGAGGGGTTTCTTGCTGTATAAAGAACTGTTGAAGTTCTGAGCTCTGAATGGGTGCTGGCAGCTAAGAATAGGCAGACATTTTCCTGAACATATATATTTTGCTCTTTCATGCTGATTCTGACTTGCCAAGAAGTGTAAATGTGATATTTCTCCTTCTAAGAGAAACAGAAAAGGACTACCCATATGTGCTTACCTTTCAATCAAGAGACAGAAACACAACTAATCTAATGCCTTCTGGGAGGACATCTCAGTACACATACAGGTGCGGATTTCCAAACGTATACAAACACTACCTAGCTCATATTGACATGGAATCTTTTAATAAATGCAGATGTGGCACTCCAGAACACTGTGCATGCCAGTTCTTGGATGTCACAGCTGCCTGAAGTTAAATAATTGTGCATTGAAATAAATACATTAGTGTCTGCATATATTTGGAGTACTGCACCTGAACACAACACAAGGCAGCCAAACACATCCACTAAGTATGAAAGGTTGCTTGATGAAAACAGATGTCCCAGTGTTTGGCTCCAGACGTCTGGGTACATCATGCACTGGGGTTGTGCATGTGAACTTTGTCACTATAGAGATGTTAGGTGCTGGCGTTCTTGGTATGAGTGGGAAGATGCCCACTTTGTGGATGCCAGATTTGTGTTTCATGAGACCTTCAGCTTGAGTGCAGTTCCATAAAAAGCAATGGAGCCCAGAGGCCTGTGCTGGCTGAGGATTTTGCCCATTCAGTCCTCTCTGGTAATGTTTGTGTGTAGAGGAATTGCTTTCAACGCATTATATGTAAAAAGTCTGAACTGAAGCGATGTATTTAATTTCCATAGGGTGAGAAACAGGGAGAATAATCTTTTCAACAAATGCAGAAAGCACTGGAAGAATAGTAGTGATGAGCTTTTATTCAATAAGTCAGCAATCACAGAGGACATGAGAGCCCAGCAGAATACGAACACCAGCCTCTGCATCCCAGCTGAGCTCCTTGAGAGGAATGGGAGAGAAAGGCCAAACTGGCTGGGGACAAATATCTCCACCTCTATTTCTTATCTCTCACTACTGCCTAGGCAGTAGGGATGCATAGCACCTGGTGACAGAGGAGAGCAGTTTGAGGTGGAGTATGGGGCTGGAAAAGTCCATGTTTCACAAAAGCATTTGGAATTGATTCTTTCCTCATTCTCTTCATTGGGCTTACTCCAGTTTCTATAAAAAGTCATTGGAGTAGGGGCTGGAATTTCAGTGTTCTGGCATTTAAATATTTTTATGTTTCGGCAAGGAATAAATGAGATTGTTTTGCTTATTAACCCTATTCCTCTTATCACTATCAATTTTAACCCATAATTCCCATCTGTACCTTTTCCTAGTGCAAAGCTACAATTCAAAACACACCATAAATGATATGAATGTCAGGCATCATTTTGCAAAGCCCAAATCATTACATCACTGAGGTGGGAAAGTTACTCAGGAAGTATCCTACCTTGATCTGAAGTCACCAGCTAATACTAGCAAGGTTGCTCTCATCTTCTTTTGCCTACACTTGAAGACCTCCAAAGAAAGAGGTACCACAGCTTCCTGAGTAACATGTTCCACTGCTCCTTGGATGAAAAGACTTTCCCTTATGACCACTCAAAATCTCCCCTATTCCAATTTATGACAATTGCCTCTTGTATTCCTGTGAGGTTTGTCTGCAAAACCTGGCTCTGCCTTCTCTCACCTTCTCTCAAGCTACTTCTGGGCTCCCCCAAGATTTCTTCTCTCCCTCCTGTCTGCCTCTTCATCTTTATGGAGTCTAGAATTATGCATAAAGATTTTTCAAAGCCATTCTTTCAAATTTCAGAATGTGTACAAGCTTTGTAAACAGGTCTCTTTCCTCTTCTCTTGGCCATTAGCAGGTAATTATTTAATGTTTGAAATCCAGTGAAACACAATATCTAGCTCTGCAGCTAAAAAGTTTCTCAAAATACTCCCTGCAATAAAGACTCACACTGAGTCAGTATCACCAGAGCTCACGTCAGCACAAAATCAAAGGACTTGAGAGAGATGTTGAGGTTTTCCTACTTATGCATGCAGAAAACTGTGCTAAATAGGCTTAGTCTGTGCTAAACCAAGATGACACGGTAATGAATTTGCATTGAACAGAATGATATAAGGGATAGATGGTATCGGACAGATCTATTGCAATATGCTGATATGAAGAAAATAACTCCAAACTTTTCGGTTTATGGAAAGAATTAACATCAACGCTTATAGCAGCTGCCTGCTGAGAATGTGGTTTAGGCAGCCACAGAGTAAGAAGAGAGAGCAGTACATCTTAGAGAACTGCATGGGAAAGGGAAAAGGCAGAAATGGAAATTAGTATGAGAAAACTAACAAACCACAAAGAAATATAATAGAGACTCAGCAGACGTACCCACAGCATTTAAATCAGGCATTCATTGATCTGCATTATTTCTCACATTATATGATCATTACTACGGTTTGTACAATTATGACTTGGATATTTTATTTCGCTGTATGTCATAATGCTGTAAAATGTAAAGTATTTCCAAAACTTTTCATGATGTTTTCGGTGTATTGAAGTTGAGATATGTATTGTACTAGGCAGACTAAAATAGTCTGTTCCAAAGCAATTGCAAACTAATGATGTGAAGATATAGATTCCTTAACCTCACATATAGAATTAAGAAATTTGCTTCTACAGAAGCCTGAGATAAAGATGTGAAAATTACTATTGTTTTGTTGTGTGTTTTGACAAAATGGGCAATTTTGCAGATGCAAGCATTTTGCTCTGACCAGCAGCAGGGAAACCTGCAGGGTGAGGAGAACCATTTGACACATAGAAATTGTGAAATATATTTGCCTATATAAAATTTTAATTAAAATTGCTGCTCTTACCTTACTGCTGCTCAAAGCTATAAGGATAACAATTTAGCTCTCTTGCATCCCAAACAGTATGGATATTAGAGATTAGCAGAGCTGTCTGGTAGAAACCTGGTTTATGATCTTACATAAGGATCCATGAAAATGATCTCTTTTTTTAATACAGTTGTCATAGTCCTCAGAAATATAGTGATTATGAAGCCACTAAGGCTTGCAGTTACCCATATCTTATGTACAGTTTAGGTCTCTAAATTAGAGTGATAATATGAGCATAGACTCTGGTTAGCTCTGCAGCAGGTTTTGTGCTGCAGATGCCTGCTCAGTTTGTACAGGTTTGATGGGGTTTGTAGGGGGAGGGAATCCACTGCAGGACAGGTGCCAGAGGTTGCTCCTCTGATGCTCTGTGCTTTAATTCTGTCACTGGAGACACTCAAGGTCAGGCTGGGCTGGGCTCTGAAGAACCTGCTATAGCTGTAGATGTCCCTGTTCATTGCAGGGGAGTTGGAGTAGCTGGCCTATAATGGTCTCTTCTAACTCAAAGGATTCCATGATTCAATGATTCTACCCTGTGGAGCGCATGGGGCAATCCATGCCCTTGGCCTTGGCCAAGGTGGAGAAGAGCAGGATGGGGAAGGGGTGAGTACATATCTCAAGGGCGGAGTGAGTGCACAAAGTTGCTCAGTGGAGAGGAGTCTGCTTCTCAGCCTTTGGGAAGTGAGACTGCACTCTTAAAGTTGCTATTGCATGCACTTTTGCAGGTAGATAGAGTGGGAGCCAAAGAGGAAAGTGGCCTTGCCAGAGGTTACAGAACACATCAGCAATGGGAGACGGGAAGAGATTTGCTCCTGAGTGGGAGTCTATTGATTTTTGTCTGCTGTGCACATTTGACTGCTGACAGAGTCCTAGAGCTCAAATAAGGTACAAGAATGAATAATTCACAGCAGACCTCAAAGATGAGAAATTTTTGGCTACGCCTCTTACTCCCTCATTTCTTTTCTCAATTATGTTAATGGAAGAGGGTGAAAAGTGATGTAGAGATTAAAAAAAAAACCAAAAACTAATAGGATTTTGTCTTCAGCAGCATCTTCCACAGATTGCATTGGGATTATGTTCTTAAAAATGAATTTCTGCACCTCATGAGCAATGAAGTATGTCTTTGCAAGGGAACAGTGTCCAAAGGGATGACAGGAACCATTCTGACCCCAGCTGTCAGCCATTCTGTTGCTTTCCTGGGTGCAGGGCTGGAATCCCCCTGAAGACCTGCTGTCCATGCTGGTTTGTAGTATCCTCTGAGCACTGCTTCACCCTGATGGGGTGTGCCCCCTTGGGAGCTCTAGCAGCTCCTCGTGTCAGAAAACAGAAGATGTAAGTCATAATCTTCTTGCTCATTCCATGGCTCAGAGGGTCATTCACTTCTGCTTATGGGAATGTAATTAGTAGTTAATTATGTAATGGTCCTAGCCTTCCTTAATTAACTTGGATTATTTAAAGTATTCAATGTGTTCTGAAAATATAAATCACAATGGATCCAACCCTCACCTTTTGCTAAGAACTAAGTATAACCTAGTAAGAAATGCAAATATCATTAATTCTTGATACCTGCTTCTTGTATAAATTGGATTAATTCATTTTTTTTTTACTCCATTATGTATATTTGGTGATGGACATCAGTGTCCTATGGGAATCTATACATGTTCTATGACTCTATGCAGAGTAAATGCTTTCATATATTGGCCAGCTATTGAAAATTCTGTCTGGTATTTCTGCTTTCAGCTTGTGCTTGTCTGAATTATCTGTCTGTCATGGTATGTCTAAAAAGAGCAGAAAGTTACAAATGGTGATTTTTAGGCTTCCACAGCATTGTGGTTTGGAATGAGAACATTATGCAACAGAGTGAGATGACTGACTTGAGACATGCAGAACTATTACTGATGTGCTATTGATTGCATATACCTGTATATGTATATCCTTGAATGGCTGTACATCTCGTGGCACTGAACTCCTTCTGTAGGCAGTCTTATGGGAATGCAGCTCTTGAAGGAGAGCTCCTGAAAACAGAAGGCTGGGACAAGTCTGCTCAGACCTGGAGAAGTGCTGGCCCTGCTACCCTATGTGTCACTCAGCTCCTGCTTTGGGTCTTGGATGCCAACAAAAAGCTGTTTCACCAGTACTTAGTTCAAAAAGATTTTCAGATGTAGAGATAAGAGTGATCATGGCAGTGGTGCCAAAATAACTCATTGGTTGGATGAGTGTCATACACTGTCTCAAAGTCTTTGACAGTAATGAGTGGAGGTGACTTACTGAGTGCACAGAATTACCTTGTGTAGTCTTAGTATCTAGAATGAATAATCATCCCAAATTTTGGAAGTTCTGCTTCATTCTGTCAGAGCAGCACATTTATGTGAAAAATGTACCTGAATCTCATTTGAAATAAGGAAGAGTTTGGAATTCAATCATCACTTCAGCTGTTATCTGTATTTCACTGTATGCCTGGCATTGTGGTACAGATTTCAAACTCTTTTTTTAGATTTCTGTCTTTAAAAAGTACAACTTTAAAAAAGACATAGTGTCTTCCTTATTGTAAAGGACCAGCATGAAGAAGCAGATAGAAGCTGTTGATGCACTCAGCGATACTGAGCTGATGTGCACCCTCACAGGTCTGGGCAACATTATAGACCTGTTTGGAGAATGCAGTTATAACTACATGAGTTTTCTTGTCTTGAGGCTAAGAATTATTGGAAGGCAGTGAGGAGAAGAAACAACAATCAAACTCCAAGAGCTTGTATTGCTGCTCTCTTCTTCTGCATGGAAAGGATCTGACTCTCAGATCTCCCAGAGCAATTACACCCTAATGAGAACCACACATTTAGGAGATTGTCTGGACACAACAAACCTGCAAAATGAGACTGTGCTGGGCAGCGTTGGGGCTGAGAGAAGGGCAGAAGGGAAAATCTGTCTGAGTTAGAGAACCTTTGGGTTCAGCTTGGATCACAAATGAGGGAGGTCAAAGTGGCTCTGAGCTTAACAGTCCACCGGAAAGTTTGCTCATCTAGAGGCCCTCAGGGTAGACCATGGCTCTGGATCAACTTTGTGAGATCAAAGTTGACTCTAATAAAGAAGACACTGCATCCTTCTGACTGAGCAATCTTCTCAAGACCCATACAGTCTCACAGACAACCTGCCCTGTTACTTGACAGCTGTTGCTGTTGACAGACCTCGGACCAGAGGGCTGTAATATTACTTTCACTTCATCAGAGCTATAAAATTAACTCACAATTTATGGCGATGGTAAAATACTTCTGTCATTTTTATGTTAGTTATTAGCCAAGAATATTTTTCACTGGAGATTTATTTTGCTAAAAAGCTCTGAAATTACTCGTGTCAGTGAGCTATAATATAGGTAAAGCTCCATATAAATTATTTGATAAGGAATACAGAAATAACAAGACAGCAAAGCTTAGATAAATTACTCATGCTTTGATTGGACTTGAGACCCTGCAGGTGACTTGGTTGACTTTCCAGGAAATGTGAATTTTAAAACCAGGCCAACAAGATACAGAGAACAGCCTCAATCCAAACCAAAAGCCGTGCCTGAAAGTGGAACACACAAAGTTTTAGAATATTCTCATCTATGACTGACTGAGGTTTTTATTATTCCACACTGCCCAGGGGTCTCTCTTTTAATTAATATCAAACACTGCTGTACCAAAAGAAATACATTAAAAAGGAAATATTACTTTTTCCCCCAGCTGTTATTGCTAGATGTACCACATTTTTGACTAGTGGTTATTAATAGAACTCTACACCATAATTCTGGTGCTGCTCAATTACATATCTTAAAAGTCAAGAACAGCCTGGAAATGTGAACTCAGGACTGAGCTGTGAGATTATTATTTAATCTCTTCCACAGCGTGACCTTAGGAGACTCCCTCCGTTTTCCTTTCCCTCTGCTAAGTTAATAACTACTTGCTTCCCATGGCCAGTGTGAGATTTAATTAGTAACTCAGATTTATCTTAGATCTACAGTTCCTCTTATCTTATCACTTGAGCTGTAGACTCAAGTTCCCAACTCCTCCAGTATGATGCCCAGGATTGATGAATAGAACAGGAGGAGAGAGGAGGGGAAAAGGAGGGGAGAGAGAAGGGAAGGGAAGGGAAGGGAAGGGAAGGGAAGGGAAGGGAAGGGAAGGGAAGGGAAAACTTATAAGTATCATCAGGTCCCACTCCTGTCTTGTACACAGGACCACCCAAAAATCAAATAACTAAACATTGTCCAGACACTTCCTGAAGTCTGGCAGCATGAGACCAACACTGCTGCCCTGGGGAGGCTGTTCCAGTGCCCAATCACTCTCTGGTGAAGAACCTTATCCTGATATCCATTACTGCAAACTATAATAGAAAGTTACAGGCATACTTCATATGTCAAATAACGAGAATGATTAGAAGGAATGAAAGAATGATTAGAATGAATGAAAAGAAGGGAGAAAGAGGAAGGTGTCTTTCTCAAATATAGGTGGGTTGTTGTCAGATTCATGAAATGTGTGCACAGAACCTGTGTCTGCCAGTGCCCTGCGTACCCACAGACATCTGAAAATGTGCCTCTGAAAGAAGTGCTGCCCTAGAAAAGTAACTACAGTCTTCTTAAAAGATGGAAAGCGAGAATCAATTTCTGTGATCTGTTATCTGGTCTTGAGGACATAACTACAGGGGAGAATGGAGTTATGGCCAGAATCCAAGCATTTCATTGCTTTGTGCATTTCCTGAATAGCAGGCAATTAAAATGTGGCAACTTGTGCTGTTCCACTGTAGTGTAGCCATTAAGTTTTGGTTTGCACATCAGGGTCTTATGTGGCAAGCAGAATATTTGTGCTTGTGCAAAAAGACACCACAGGATCATAGATGTCCCTGAAAGCTCAGTGAGAGACTTTGGAAAATCTGAGTGTGATAAACTTATGAGATCTGCTGAGTTGATGAAAGTTTCAAATACAATAAGCCAGTTTTATACTAGAAACACAATATCACTATTAGACTGTTTGTATGAAAACAAAGCATTCGTGGTGTGGCCACCAGCAAAGCTGCCCCCCAAAATGAAAGAAAATTACAAGCAGTGTTTTGCTGTAAAATCTAATTTGGCAGACAGCTTTTTTGCTAGCTCACCAGGGTGAGCTGGAAACCATGCTGAAAAAAACTTCTGCCAGCTGAGATGTGGGGAATCAGTAAACACAGCATCAGCACTTTGCTAATCAGGTCTCTTTCTCCAGATTTAGGCCAGAAAGACTGACACAAAAAAAGGGGACTCTTAATCTGGATAATCTGTGATTCAAGTGCAAGCAGCGTAGAACTGTGAGAGAGATGCAGCACCTATAAACAGCAGGTCCCAAAAGTTTGCTTGTGTGAGAGAACGTTAAAGCCAAGAAAAAATCCTAGCTGAAAAGAAGAAATGAAGGAACATGCTGCAAAAACTTTCTCCTACTGTCCCAGAATTCAGATGAATAAGAGCACAGATGTGATTTGTTCTAAAGATGGTAAAGGGAAGTTGGAAAAGTTCTGAAAAGAGGTGACATAAAGAGGAAAAACCCAACCTAGCAGTAAATGGGAACAGGCACTGAGTTAGCAGTTCTAACAAATGCTCAAGACAGGAGGAGATGCTCTGGAAGGGATGTATAAAAGGGCTCTTCAAGCAGGTCCTGTATCTCTTTTGCTGGTGAAGCAGTTTGGAGTTGTTTATTCTTTCATAGCCAAACAGCATCCTGGGAGCTCCTAACAGAATGGAGTGCCATCATCTCTGCTCTCTTCTTGATGTCACGCACTCCCATTTTTTGCTCAGATGCACTCTGAATCTTGAAGCTTGCTGTCTTCACCTTGTGAATTTTCCTGATGAGTTAGGTAACAAATGGAAAGATGTAGGGAGGAGAGCTTTAGGTGGTGGAGTTGAAGTAGCAGATGAATTTAGAGGCAGTGATCGTAAGACCAAGTGGCTCCAAGTTCTCCCATCTCCTGCAGAAGGCAGCAGGTCAATGAGTTCTACATGAGAAAGGTCCAAGTTTGCTCCATCTTAGGAGAACCTCAAAATCCTCATGTTTTCTGTGTCAGAGAATTATAGAATAATAGAATGCTTTGGGTTGGAATGGACCTTTAAAATCATCTAGTTCCAGCACGCCTGCTGTAGGCAGGGACACCTCCCTCTAGACCAGGTTACTCAAAGTACCATCCAGCCTGGCCGTGAATGCTTCCAGGGAGGGGCCATCCACTGGGCACTGGGCAACCTGTTCCAGTCTTTAATCACCACCACAGCAAAGAATTTCTTCCTGATATCCAGTCTAAATCTATTGTCTTTCAGTTTAAAACCATTACCCTTCATTCTGTCTCTGTGTCCACGAGAAAGAAATAAGACTGTAACAACCAGCTTTTGAGGTCCTTTATCTTGTAAATAGAGTGCAGAAGGAAACTGCAGAATCATGAAGGGTGGAAAAGACCACTGAGATCATGTAGTCCAGTCATCAACCCATCATGGACAGAACTGGGATCTCTGTCTTGGAACTTTCAAAGCTTTACAGACCTGAGAGCAATCTGAAACAGGCTGGTTGCTCTTTAGGTTTATGAGTTTCTTTATTACATGAGAATGGGAGCTTTCCAGATAATCTGATCTGTAATATATTGTACTGAAATGACCATGTGAAAAGCATTAATTTTTAGACAGTGCTCATTATTTTTAATTCTTTATCTATTTGTTCCTGGAACTCCTCTGCCAAATGCATAAAACTCTTATAGATAGTGGTTTATTTTCAGGCTGTACTAATGTCTGCAACAAACAGAAAAAAATGAGAAGACAATTATGGATGTTGTAACTTCAAGACAAATAATTCACACGTAATAAAAAATCTCTCACTTAAAAGGAGGAAACTACTTTAAGTTATTACAGGCATTTGAAAGCAAAAATCAGTTCAGATCTCAAAAATTTTTAAAAGCTTGTAGTACTTTTTAAAAATAGCTGCTGCATGTAGAGAGGTTTTCAGGATCTGCACGACAAAGGTGCAGTACTCTATTCACTCTTATATTAACCTCAGTGGACAAAAAGTACATGACATTTGGAAAGCCAAGCTTCAGATCTGTCACGGATGTCTGCTCAAGTGGCTGGTGCTGTGTTTAGGAGATTACATGGCACGTGGCAGCAGCTCTCTCCATCCCAGTACAATACAATCAGAAAATGCCCATGGTGATACTTAGTCAGCTATTAAGTTCACTTTAATTTTTATAGCATGGTGTATTTGTGAACTGTCTGTGCCCAGGGACAGGTAAGATACTGTGAGCATTGTGCAGGGTTGTATGAGGACAAGTGGAAATGATTTCAAATCAAAAGAGGGGAGATTTAGATTGGATACAAGTAAAAAGTTTTCTATAATGAGGATGGTGAAGCAATGGAACAGGTTGCTTAGGGAGGTGGTGGATATCCCATCCCTGGAGATATTGAAGGTCAGGCTGGACAGGCTCTGAGCACCCTGCTCTAGCTGTAGGCATCCCTGTTCATTACAGGAGAGTTGGACTAGATGGCCTTTAAGGATGCCCTCAAAATCAAACAGTTCCACGATTCTATGATTCTGTGCTGCAGTCAGGGTGGCACTGGTGTGGATGATGACCTCTAACTTCAGAGGAAAGCAATGCAGCCTAAGCCGAGAAGTGATGATGGAGAGGGCAAGAAGGCTGTTGTTGCAGCTCCTGAGCTGGGCAGAGCTTGCTGCCACCTGCTCAGTGCACAGCAGCTGTGTCCTCTCTAGCTGGGTGCGCAGCATCCTGTTGTATTTCTATCTCTAAATTAATTCAATTAAATGGGCATAATGTTGTACAAATTGATGTATAGCTCTATTTCTGTTTCTGTTCTCAGTCCAAGCAAAACATATTGTTACACTTCAGGAGAGGATTTGACATTAAGAACCTCTAGAAGGCATATTTGAAATGATTTCCAGCTATTACACCTTTGTCTTTCTCTGGAACCATACAAAACCTGCACTTTAGGATGGCTTTTTGTGTCATCGGTTTAAGAGAGGTTGATGTGTGAGAACACGTGGGAATCCAACACCAGTGCTGCCATGGAAGAGCAGTGAAGTTTGGGGACATGAGAAGTGTGACAACTGCAACAAATGCCTCTAACGGTGAAGACATCTCCACAGGGAAACTCAGGAGCTTACTTAAAAAATGAATAGATTTTGGAGAGTTCAGTCTTGATCTGCGTCCTCAACAAGGCAAGGCAAATTTTGTAATATCCCCATCATAAATTTCCATTACCTCATATTAGAAAAAAATACAGTGCTCAACCCAATTAGAATGACATGAGTTTTGTCTTCACACTATTAGAGCACTGCTCATATAAGGAAAGATTGAGGGAAGAAATATGCTTACTTAGCTTGAAGAAGAGAAGGTTCCATGGAGACCTCATTGTGACCTTCCAGTACTTTAAGGGAGCTTATAAACAGGAGGGAGACCAACTTTTTGCACTGTTTAATAGTGATAGGACAAGAGGGAATGACTTTAATCTAAAAGTGGGGAGATTCAGATTGGGTGTCAGGAGGAAATTCTTCCCTCAGAGAGTGGTGAGATGCTGGCACAGCTGCCCAGAGAAGCTGTGGGTGCCCCATCCTTGGAGGTGCTCAAGGCCAGGTTGGACGGGACCCTGGGCAGCCTGAGCTGATGGGTGACATCCCTGCCTATGACAGGGATGGCAGGGAGGCAGATGATCTGTAAGGTCTCTTCTACCCCAAGCCATTCTATGATTCTACGATCTGTCATCAAAAAAAAGTTTGTGAAGATGTTCCTGGGTTATAGAACTTAATTAGCATTCCATACTATACTAAGCCTTACTGAACTTTTCTTGTGGTCTTACTGTGACTCTTTGCAAGAATGACTGCTACAAAAGAAGCATCATGTTTTAAGAAATTTTGAGAAATCCATCAGTTTCTGAAGTCCTCAAGGCAAACTCAGGGATGTTCATATGGTCTCATGCCTTGTCTAATGACTCTCTAGTGACTGAGTTGCTTAGTCCTGTCATTATGGAGTCTCTAAGGACTCAGCTGGCAGCCTCTGTCTGGAAAACTCCCCTAAATTGTTTGCAAAATTGTAACTAAACTGCCAAAGGTTTTGGACTTCAAAAGGAATCATTCATACAGCATGCTTAGAACACTTTGCTAAGCCCAGGAGAGATTAGAAACTCTGCATATCATCAAGCTTACACAAAAATCCTCCAAAAATACTGAGATGTTTGCCACAGCTCTCGTATTTCAGGAGTCTGAGTACAAATCCATCCTGTCATTAGAAATAGTGATGTAGATCTGTTTACCTCCCAGCTAAGAAAATGTCTTCTGACTCCCCAACTGCCCCAGCTTCCAGACCCTGGTGAAAACTTCGTTCTACTGAGTTAAGATTTTAAATGCTGTGTAATAGAAAATTATGCTTAGCTGAAAAGAAGTAGAAGTAGAAAGAGAAGGTTAAAATAATCTCATCTATACTTGCATCTACCTACTCTAATTCATCTAATGTATGTCTGTCAAAACTGCCTTTCTCAGCTGTCAGTCTAAACATATCACTCATCTCCGTGGATATCAACTTCCTCTGCACATTCTGTTATATTCCACTTTCTTCCTTTCACCAGTGCAGCACAGCTTTTCCTTGTCCTTTGCCTCCATATCTGCAGATATGCTTTATCAATAATGACATGCTGGTCTTGCTCTGCAATTCCCTAACTGCCATCACTCCTTTATGTCCGTTTTGATGGAAAAAGACCTGAGAACTCCAGGTCACAAAGTTGCTGTCTGTGCCTTACTTAGTGTTGTATAATGCCAAACAAACAACAGCAAAAAAAAAAAAAAAAAAAAAAAACATAAATGTCAGGGGAAACATTTTTATGTCTATGCTCAGAGATACATCTGCATCTAAACAGAACAAAAATAGGCCAAATCTTTTTTCACCTCCAAAGAGTTCCTCACAAAGAAATAGCTAATATGATACCGACCAGAGAGTGCTATTGAGGGGGCAAAGAATTAATATGTAATGTAGAAATGAAATAGTGACACCTGAAAAAGTCTTTGCTCCATCCAAAGAATGCTCTTTGTTCCACATGTGCTCACTGTTGCTTCAGGGTAAGCAAGAGAACCTATTTGAAGCCAAACAGTGAAACCAGATCACTGTTCCTCACAGAGTACCCATAAACCAGCTTGGAATAAAATACCTTTCAAATGTATCATTCTATAACAATATGTGTGAAACATTCTAGTGGAAATCATTTAAATCCAAATTGCAAACGTGCCTGGAAATCATATTGATTTTCCTAGAAGAAAGAGTGCTAGACACAAATATGATTGAAACTCTGCCTTCTTCCCTTTGTAATTAGAAACTTAACAAGATCACACTTTGCTGGGGGAATTGCTGGTTACGGCTGGAAGGATTATACAGCTCTGTTTTATTTGCTGAATCCAATGGGAACACAATAACTTCAGTGTTTTCAATCCCTGTTCCCTGCAATTTATGGCATCTTTGGCAATCCAGCCTCTGCTGGGTTAAGTGGTTCAGCTGAGTTAATAAACTGTCTTCACTTCATGCAAACAGCGCAGTCAAATTTACTTCCCCAAAACACATCAGGTGTGATCAACACCCATCTGCTGTTGCTAATGGCCTTATTTAAACAAATTAAAACAAGTCTGAGAAAAATGATATTTTCCATGCTAGACCTGTTGCTATATACAGAAGACCTCAGCAATGGGTGGCAGCCAAGGCTCAGGGCACACCGCAGCGGGGCTCTCGTCTCCATGGGGCTGAAGAATAAAAAAGTTACGATGAGCTGCTGCTTTGATGAGACATGTCCTTGTAGCCTTGGCTAAAAACTCTCTTTCCCTGCAAAACCCCAACCAAACATCATGCCTATGTGTGGCCACCAGAGCTGTAAAGACACCTGTAAGAGAAATTCAAGACTGAAGGTTTTATGGGTACACTATTGGGCCATTCATTGCCCTTCTATCTCCTTGTCACTTCTAGTTAGGTGTCCTAACCACGACTGTGTGATCCCACTGAGCTTTGCTTTCAAGGTATCAAATAGCTGACTTGCATGACAAGAGCCCTGATGCCCCATTTGTTTTCTCCCCAAAGCCCCATATGGAACTGTTGGATCTGCACAGTCCAGGTACTCTGAAATCGTGTTAGTAATACCTTCTCATCTCATTGTGACAAGAGGAGACGGACATTAAACAAGGAGAGGTGTTGTCTTCCCTCTGCCTTACTCCCCACACTATCTATGGGAGCTGTGGGGTATAAGCCCAGCCATGCTCCCATGCCAGGAACCTCCTGAAGATGCTGGAGGTCAGGTTTAGTTAAATTGAGCAGAAAAACCTTCCTTGGTCAGCAGGACAACTCTGAAAAAAAGTAGAAATGTGTCTTCAAGTTCTCACCTCTGAAAGGTAATGTATTTACTTATCTCTGTGGCTGAAGCCTCATTTGTTCATTTGCTTTATTTTGTGCTGATCGCTGCCAAGAGGAGGAGGAAGAGCAACTTGTCTCTTTAGCAGTGAAGAACAAGGTGTTCATCCAGTGAATCTTGTTGATTGCACTCTACTGGATGGCTTTGGCATTCTTCACTTCTAATTAACCAGCATACATTTGCTTGGTATTAGTGGCTTATCAGCATTTTGGAAGCTGGTGCTAGGAATTTAAAATAACAACAGCACTTATTTTCTGCTTGGACAAATTGCAGTTGGGCTGATGAAGAGAGGAGTTACAGCAGGTCTTTCTAAGTTTGGGAGTGAAGGGTGAGAGAAGATTTTTTTTTTTTTTTAATGTATGTAATTGCAAGAATAATTTCATCTGGTATTATTAGACAGAAGAGATCTAAGCAGCTTTCTCATAATTCAGTATTACGAAACGAGTTTTCTATCCCACTGGCTTTGCAGGGTCAGTCATGGCCTCAGCTGCTGACCAAACTCCTCATGCCTTCACACACAGAGCTGTGACATAAGGGGAGGAATCTCGGCCCCCATCTGGGGCAGCACTTCAGGGGCTGCTGAAATTCATTTCTATTCAAGGCCAAATTTACACTCATCTTCCCAGCAGACAATAAAGGACTCTTAAATCTCACAGAGGGGCTTTAACCAGGAGGCAGATGAATTCAAATTAGAAACAAGGCACCCCTCATTCCCTGAAACATAAATAATAACAACGATGGGGAGCAGCTGTCACTGCAAGGCAGGTGGAAGAAACAGGTTTTTCCCACATGAATCTTTCAGCTTGTGATGGAGCACCTTCTGGAAGTTAACATGCTGGGCTTGGAGCAAGGCACTGTGAATCTCAGGGAGTCAGGCTGGAAAATCTGGTACTATGAGTCACCCAGCCTCAACACTTCCTATCCATAGCTGATCAACATTTGAGACTCCCTGTTAGAATTAGAGAGAACCAGATCTGTGTAAATACAGAGCTAGGGAGGGGGGAAATAAGTCATAATACCTTCAAATCTAGGCTGCATGTTAAACGTCTTTATATAACTTTTATACAACTCAGAAAATATATCGACACTTCCACAGGACATGTGTTTAAGTAGTGTCTTATTTTGGAATGGATATCAACGTGACAGATAGTGATAGGTCAAGGGGAATAGTTTAAAAGAGGGGAGATTTGGGGGAAGTTCTTCACAGAGAGAGTGGTGAGGTGCTGGCACAGGCTGTCCAGAGAGAGACTGTGGGTGCCTCGTCCCTGGAGATGTTCAAGGCCAAGCTGGTAGGACACTGGCAACCTGATGTAGTGTTTGATCTAGAAATTGGCAACATTACCTGTAGCAGGGGGTTGGAACTAGATGATCCTTCAGGTCCCTTGCAACACAAGCCATTCTATGATTCCATGATTCAATGGATGGAATTTCTTTCTTTTTTTTTTTTTTAATTGACAAATAATTGCATTTAACTGTTGACCATAGAAGTGCAAAGGAAAAATACTGCTGCTGAGTACTTGTTTAAAGCCCTGTTAGGACACCAGGTTACTTGAAAATAACGATTGCTGTCTCACCCAAACAATGAAATGAAAGCACCACTCGCTCTTGTTTATTTGTGCTGTGGCAGCACCTAGAGGCTCCTGGCAGAGATGTTGCTGTGTTATAGCACTGAGCATTGTCTGCAACACATGCACATAAAAATAACTTAATGGCCACTGCCACCAGAAACTAAATTTTTAAACACATGCATGCCATGAGCTGGTCTTTCTTAGGACTCCCCTGAAGAGAAATTTTTCTGAAACTACTGTGAATCTGTTTTCTTGGTAATAAAAGGTTATTAAATGGTTATTGTTATTTGAGATTAATGACTGGTAAGCGATAAGGAGCTGAAACAATTACAGAATTCAAATAACCAGCAGCCAGTCTGTGGCTTCGACTGGTGGATAATTAATAGTTCATAATGAAATCAACTGTGGACAGATATTTTCTGCCTGACAGGAAGCACAGAAAGCTTACTGACTGCTTTGGATTTGACTTCTAAGGGATAGAACGTGATCAATTCCCTACTAGAGGCACCTCCATTCAGTCGTGGCTCAAACATCCTGGTCAGCTCTTTCCTGAGTGAAGACAAAGCACTTCCAGTGCAGTCTGGGTTTGGCTTAGCTTTGTCCATCTTCCTCCTGGTAATCTCCACAGGAAGGAACTCGCCACATGTTGGCTATTAAGTGCGGCAGATTCGGAAGAGAAATCTCTAAGCAGTGCAGGAGCAATCTCCATTTTTCTAACTGTAAGTTCAGCACAGAAGGATATGGCTTTGTCAATGTTAACTTAGCCTTGCTCGGTGATTTGGATGGATTGGGATGTAAATCTTCAGGAGTTCACAAAGCACAGAGCACAGACACCACAGCATTAGAACAGTTGATATGAGCAGCACCGGTATTTGCAGCCCTGTCTCCTGCCTTCACATCTGCTGTGTGATACTGATATGGGGAGGGCATCACACAGATCCCAGCTCTGTTAACTAACACTGAGGCCAATCTCTAATTTAAATGATGGCAGAGCTAGTGCTGCTCATGAGAAGTAGGCAGTATTCATGCGGTGCGTATGTGACAAAGGGATTTATAGCATTTTCCCTCCAGCTGCTATTAGTAAGAAAATAAAGGGAAGATTGCCTAAATGCAAAAGAGAAATTTAATCTCCAGCTAACCATAGTGATATATGATGGGGAGAAATACAATCCATCTGTGCTTTCTCTGACAATGCTTTCCACCATTTGTTTTAGAGAAAGACATAAAGTTCTCATAATGCATCTGGATGGTTATGAAATACTCCAGCTACTGGGAGAGAGGAGGAAGGCATTTCTTGCTGACTTCTGTCAGCAGTGTTTCCTGAGACACGAAGATGATCTCCTGTGATGATTATCTTGCCCAGGAAAGCTGCAGAGTCCCTGTTGAGTCAAAGACTTAAAAAGCTGCACTAGGTAATAGGAGTGTCTCTGGATTTTCCTAAAATGGGGGAAAAAACCAACCCCATTTTTTGAGAATACAATGAGTTTTACTCAACATGTTGAAATTTTGGGTTTAACATAGGATAGACATGGGTGATTTCCCTTTGGGTCTCTCTGGATGGGCTGCCTCTTGATTTGAGTTTTGTGTTTTCCCTCATTTGCTTTTTATACCAGAAGGTAAAATGCTGTGGCCCTTTCTGGTGTACCCACACTGATACTCCTGTTACATATCTCATTTATATATAAAGACAAACCTGGGAGCAGCCTTTGTGTGGCTGTGACACTCTATCCACCTGACACAAGGCCATGCCACCCAGCTGCCCTGCCTGGCCTGGGTTCAAGCCCAAAAGGTTTGCAAAGGGAATTTCCCAAGGGAAATGCCAGTGGCATCCCTTGCAGTTTCTAGTTGAAGGGTTGGGAACATGTTGGGGCTGTGTCCCTGTTCATCAGGGCTCCTCACAGTGAACATCCTTTGGCCTGACTTTGGCCTGCCCCATTACAAGTACTTCTAACACTGCAGTGGGAAGGAAGGGACAGCTACACTTCCCCTAGCTTTGCTCCAGGAGAGGTTACTCTCAGTGAGCGCTCACAGCTTTCTCTGTATGTGTTCCCAGGGTGTGAGCAATTTTCCATCTTGTGACTCTTAAACACCCACGGGACAGATGAACCCTCCTGAAGTGCTTAAGAAGCTGTACCTCTGACAGAAGAACTCATAAGCAAACTTAAGGGTTCTCTTAGTAACCTTAAAAAGGGGAGTAACAACAAGAAGTAGATTTGGTTTAACACTGTCATGTTTAATTGGAATTTTTGCCTCCTGAAGAATCTCAGGGCTTCCCCTTTGCAGGTTTAACCTCAGTCAGTCCTGTAATATTTGCACATAATTACTGTTCTTTAGCTAAACGAGGAATATGAACAAAATACATTGTTTTATTTATTATTCTAACAAAGACCTGTCACTTAAACTTGCTATTTCAAATTAGAAAAGGAAATTAGAGGTAAGCACAAAAATCTTCAAGAGATGATCAAAGAGAATCTTTTGTGTTTCTCTTCTGGTGTTAATTAACACTACTTAGTGAGGTCTGATTTGCACTGACAGTTTCATTTCAGGGGACATCGGGGCTTGCATAAGATTAAAGGCTAATTTTAGACATATTTGGATTAAGGCATATACAGCCACTGCATAATTCAGAGGGCAGATCTTCTAAGTACTAGGATCGTCCACCCCACTATATAACATGGGGAATGAAGCTAGCCATGTTGTGATGGGAACCTCCTTTCCCACTTGGGTGAGGGCAGGCAGGCAGGGCTGGAAAGGTGAGCCAGGGAAGGAGGAGTGCCACGCAGCCTGCAGAGCCCTGGGGATGGAACTTTGGCCTTTTTTCCACCTGTCAGCTCTTTCTGCATCTCATTTCTTAGGCAGCATAGGACTGACAGAGGTCCAGATCCAAACTCACAGAGTGAGATTTGCTAGATGCAGGTAAGAGTGGCAGAGTTCATCTTCAAAGGAGTGGCATGAAGGTCTTCAAAGTCACTTAAGATAAGAAATTAGCCAGGGAGAAAAAAGCAAAACCTAAGCAAAATTAAAATCCCATAAAAGTAACTGCAGTGGGGAGTCAAGTCCCTCTCCTAAATCCAGGCTGACTAATGGGGAGGGGACTGAGGGATGGAGGGGTTCCAAGGAGCAGAGACCAGGTAGACAATGCTGCTCCCTCTGCTTTGCTGACAGTGAGGCAGCCCTGCCAGAGCAAATACCATGTATTTCATTTGGTGTCTTTGCTCCTTCTTTACTGTTTTCATCCAGCGAGCAGACAGCTGAAATACTGCCAATGAAGGAAAACAGATTTTATGATGAATAGTCCTACACCATGAAAAACCAGATTAGGGGAACGCCTAAACTAATTTCAGGTTATTGCATTACAATCTTCATCTCGGCCTAATTCTCAGTAGCTTTATTCCAGGTTTATGAACAGAAATTTAAAGCTGGTACATTTTATCATCTGTATCTTTCAGTCTCCTTTTTTTTTTTTTTTTTTTTTAACTGAAGCTTTGCAGTGTTCTCTTTAATTTCCAGGAGAATGAATTTCACCTTTTATAACATTCAAAGACAATTATGCTGTCTTCGTGATGAATGATGTCACCCTGATCCCAGCAATAAAAGAGAATGTACTAATGCCAATAAATATATTAACTGTATCAATCATTCTCCTGAGTGTTTTTTTTTTTTTTTTATTCTGTTGCTCAGAAGGAATAGCATGCAACCTTGAGCTTTTAATTGGTTAACACGTCCATAAACACCATAATGGCTCTTTAAATCTTTCTTTTGTCATGAGAGTGGGGAAAACATCATGAATAAATAATCGAATCCCAGAGCAGCGCTCAGTGCTGATCTATGGGTCATTCGGGAGGTGAACTTGATCTAAAGATTTATTCAAACTTTACAAGACAGTTGGGCTGTTTGTGCTGGAAATAGCTGTACAGTACAATGTATTTTCTCATGCCCTTCCAATTAGAAAAGTATTCTTCGCTGTAACGTGCTGCTGCAGTTGGACAGCGGTGTGAAAACATGGACCGATTTCCACCGTGCTCTGTATGTGGCAATGAAACTGGGACTGTTAACAAAATGTAATTTAAATCGGAAGATGGAAGTAGAGGCACTTCCTGCACCGGGGGGTGTCACACTGGGAGCACACCCCTGGATTTCAGTCACTTTCCCCTCGCCTACGGCACCTGTCAAACAGGGAGTCCCTGCAGTAGCTGCGTTTTGAAGCTGAGCAGCTTTGCTGAATGGAATGTTAATTTGATATTTAATAACATCACGTGTAAGCAGCATCGCTGACTCGAGCAGAGCTCTGAGCTCCGGCACGGCTCCTCTGTCCCCAGACAGCACAACAGTTCAATACAGACAGCCAGGAAAAATTAAAAAAAAAAAAAGGAACTTTTTCTTCCCGCTTTATCTGAGCATTGATTTTTACAAAATGGCCGGAAAATGAGCGGAGAGCACCTCTCGAGCAGGGCGGCACTGAGCCGCTGCTGCCATCCGTGGGGCGCTGCTGCCACCTCGCGTCGCGCTGCGCGGGGACAGAGGGACGCGGGGACCTGCCAACGGGCTGCTGGCAAACCAGTAAGGAAATAAGGTAATATTCTGTGGGGTGTCCCCTCTGCGAATCCCTCTTTATTCTCTGCTGGCTGCGGAAATGAGCTGCAGAAATGTGGCAGCGTGTGCCCTGTGAGCAGGAGTTGGCTGCTGAGCAGCGGGGGGTGTGGGTGTGTGACTCAGGACTGGAAGAAGGAAATGGGGTTTTCCTCAGCCACGTGCTGCCCCGATAGCCCTGCGAGGGCTGTTTTATTTCTCAGAGCGTTTTTATTAACCTGAACTCAGGTGCCAAATCCCACCAAGCTAAGAATCTTATCATAGAATGGCTTGGGTTGGAAGGGCAGGGCTGCCCTCACCAGCTCAGGCTGCCCATGGCCCCATCCAGCCTGGCCTCGAGCGCCTCCAGGGATGGGGAACCCACAGATCTTCTGTGCAGCTTCACCACCCTCTGAGTAAAGAATGCCTTCATAACATCTAACAGAAATGTCCCCCCTTTTAGTTTAAAACCATTCACCCTTGTCCTATCACTATCAGACTATGTAAAAAGTCAGTCTTCCCTACATGTAAAGTACTGCAAGGCTGCAATGACGTCTCCTCAGATCCTTCTCTTCTCCCAGCTCCCTCAGCCTTTTTCCATAGGAGAGATGCTCCAGCCCTGCAGACGACTTCATGGACCCACTCCAACAGCTCCACATCCTGCCTGTGCTGGGGGCCCCAGGCATGGACTACAGATGGGGCCTTACAAGGGCAGACTAAAGGGGGACAATCACCTTCTTCATCCTGCTTGCCAGATCTTCACCCCTCTGCTTACACTGTGGAGCTGTGCTTGAGAAGAGAGGCCCTGTGTTTTGCCTTCTGGCTGTGCTCCTAGGAGGTTGTGTGGTTTCTGGATGCCACCCCATCCTGTGTCCTCCCTCACCAGGCCCCTCAGTACAAGAAAGATACTGAGGCCCTGGAGAGTGTCCAGAGAAGGGCAGTGAAACTGTGTAGGGTCTGGATCACAAGTCTTACAGGGAGCAGCTGATGGAATTACAATTGTTCAGTCTGGAGAACAGAAGGCTCGTGTGAGATCTTATCATTCTCTACAACTGCCTGAAGGAAGGTTGTGTTGAGCTGAGTGTTGGTCTTTTCTCCCAGGCAACAGCTTATGATTTGAGGAAATGGCCTTAAGTTGTGTGTTAGGAAAGGTCCAGGTTGGATATAAGGAAAAATTTCTTTGCAGAAAGAGTGGTGAGGTGTTGGAACAGACTGCCCAGGGAGGTGGCAGAGTCACTGTCCCTGGAGATGTTCAAGAAATGTATAGATGTGGCACTGAGGGATGTGGTTTAATGGACATGGAGAGCATGGGTTGATGATCTTCGAGTTCTTTTCCAATCTTAATGGTTCTATGATTCTATGATCTCAAAGACGTCTCCAGAATAGGCAGAGGTCCTGAGCATTCCCTGCTTGGGGCATCAATCAGCCTTCCACACACATGTCTCTGTGTGCCTGAAGACTCTTCACCTCACAGTCTCCCCATGCAACAGGAGGGTGATTGGGTATCTCTGCCCTATTCACCAGCAGCGTGCTGCTTGGTTGCTACTGTTTACCTCGTGGGCTGGAAGTTTCCTGGGAGCAGGGCTCTTGGTCTCCTGCAGGGCTGCAAAGTGCCACACGAATGCTGACTGTGATGACAACATCTGAAATTGCAGAGGATAATTGGCATGTGCAATAGGGTTAAGCAGCTTAAATATGGCTGAAAAAATACTGAACAATCTTTTAGCAGTAAGATAGTTCTCATTTGTCAAAAGCTATCTCATCTCCTTTAAGTATGGGAAAACAATGATAAATAACTGAAACCCATGCTGAGTTTTTAATGGCAATGAGTGTTTCTGTGTCAAGTGGCCCATACAGTCTCTCCTTAGATAACATAAGAGTCCTATGCAGAGCAGTCATCCACTGGCAAAACCTAGGAAATACATACAAAATAAACAGTCTTCTTGCCTAATCACTGGGCTCTGAAACAAGCTCACTATTGCTATAGATAACCACTTCATAACTGCCCTTTGCAAGTTCAGACTCTGCTCCTACAAGCTGTCTGCAAAGGAGTTTGTGGTAGGTTTACGATAACGATGATAAAGGAAGAAAAACATTTCTTTCCTGGGGAGCAAAACAACACCCACAATATTGGAAAACAGCGGGAAATCAGAAAGCTGCAAACAGGGCACAGAGAGTTCTTGCCTCTGACTCCTGTGGGAGAATAAGCTGTAAGGGAACACAAAGAAGGATAGAAGCTACTGCAAAGCACAGAAGAAGGGCTGAGGATATCGTTCATTATTCCCATATTTCCTAACAGAAATCTGCTTCTGCAAATATAAAAAGGAAATGGATAGGAAAACACAAAAACAAAATATACACTGAACCCAGATGCCTGCATGGTATTCAGGAATGTGTGAAAAGCTTTGGGGTTTGAGGTAAAGCTTGATTTAAAAAAAATATATATGGAGAAATGGGATAATGTTTGTTTTCTGAAGAGAAATATGGGTCTGGGTAGGTTGTGTGTAATCTCTTTTTTTTTTTTTTTTTTTTTTTTTTTTCTGTGAGCAGATGAAGGTGAGTCACTTATATTGATATCAGACAACATGTATGTGGGAGGGAAGCTGGCTATCACCTCACACTCTGTTTAAATAAGAAATACTGTTCATCTGCAGCAGATATAGCTTTCCTAGTCAGAGTGTACAGGTGAATTAACTGAGTGTGGGCACCCCCTGTGCACAGCATGAACACAAATATATGTGAGAAAGGAGAGCTGACCACTGAAAACCTTCTGCTGATGTGGTTTGCAAACACCATCACCCCTGTGGCACAGGGCACTGCCCTCCAATACACATTGCTGCCACTTTGGCACAAGCCCTGTGGACCTTCTGGAGCCAATGGCCATGGGAGCAGTGAGTTTGTGTCCATTCTGGGTAATGAGCCAAGTCAGTAATGAGTTGAGGGATGTGTGTGGGACAGATTGGATCTCTCTTTGAAAACCTATAAAGTGATACAGTTCCCTGTGGGTGTGAAGAGGGATTTGAGTGCTTATCTCAAAGGACTGATCCATTAAGCATTAGGAACAACTTGCCTCTAGAAGTACAAGTTGGAGCCCACATCGGGCTGACTGCATCCTATCTGTGTCCTTTATTGCCATCCTGCTGTGTGAGTGTCTTAGATCTCTGGTCCTGTGTTTTCTCAGTTTTTATTTCCTCCAGTTTCCCGAATCCAAAGCTATAGAACATAGCCCACATCATGATTCAGTCTGATTGCTTTCTCTGCGCATTATTTTTGTGGCTGTTTTATGGCTGGAGTTTGACCTCCATTTAGAGACCTGTTTTTCAGCATCAGTATTGTAGGGGAAGGCTGCCTTCAGCCTCCTTCACTTGTCTGTGTCAATTCCTGTTCGTATCCCTTTGTGGGGTCTCAGTAAAGATCCCCCCATCCTTTCAGTTTCTCATCTTTCCAGTTTATCCATGCAGACATCAAGTCTCCAGACTATTACAGACTAATCTGTTAATGTTCTGGGGACGTTTCTGGGATGGTAACATCTGCACTGTGACTGAACTGGCTGGGAATATTAAATCAAAAATAACATCCCAGATAATTTCTGCATCCCAACACACTTTCTTCTGCCAGTGATCTGCATCTGGTTAATTTTGCAGAAACTGCAGCAGTACTTGACTGAAAAAGGCACCTGTAAGTAACATGCCCTGGATGATGATGGAAAAGAAGGCTACAAAGAGCCTGCAGCTACCCAGCTCATGCCTTACTTCTGGTACTGGGCTCACCCCTGGGAGTACAACCTGAATTTTCTGAGGCACTGCAGAGGTCATACCAATGTGTCTTCAGGTTGCATACCAGTGTTTTTAATTCGGTGAACGGTGGAAGTGCCACGCAGCAGCCATATAGACATGACCCTTGGAAAGCAGCAGCACTATCTCTTCCACACCATTACCTTTTTACTGCATTCACTGTTCTATCTCTGCAAAGCAGAGAGACAAAATGCTTGCAGAGTTATTTCCATTTTTCGAAAAAACAAGTCTGCTGCACCTCATGTGTGTGACATGGAGAACATCAGTCATTTAGAGCCAAACTGCAGCTGAAAAGGTCACAGTCACAGTGTCAGGTAAATGAAATGTTTAATTCAAGTAGAACATCAGTTACATTTGCAGTGGTGCTCAAAGTCACTCATGTTTCCCTTTCTTTTCTCTTCCCTAAAGCCCAGCAGAGAGTGGTGCAGCGTCAGCTGAATGCACTGTCACATTACATAGCCCCTCCAGAAGGTGCTTTGATTACTCTGGTTTTATTTTAAAGGCTGTTAAACCAAATGCAACTGTCTGCAGCATGCTGTCTATGCTTTGGGAGAAAGGAGTCTGCATTTGTGTTGCTTGTGTGGAGAGTTAATGTTGGGTGGGGTTTTGTTTCATGTTTTTTCAGAGAATGTGAGTTTTCCAAGAAGACTTTTTAAACAGAACCATGCAAAATGAGTGGTAAAGACAATGGAGAGGATGTAAGAGACAGCCACAGCCCAGTGGCTCCACTGGTTATTTATGGGGAGTAAATCAGTCCACAGACATGGAGAATTCTTTGCTCTGTGCTGCCAGTTGAAACTCAGCACCGTGACCCATGGCCACAGTCTGCATTCAACCTTTTAGTTTCCTTTAATTGTCTAAAGGGGAGCTGTAAGAAAGAAGGGGATAGACTCTGTAACAGGGCCTGTTGTGACAGGACAAGGGAAAATGGTGGCGCACTAAAAGAGGGAAGATCTAGACTGGATATAAGGAAAAAGTCAGTAAGGTAGTGAGGTGCAGGAACAGTGAGGTAGTGGATGCTCTGTCTCCAGAGTTATTCAAGGGCAGGCTGGATGGAGTTCGAGCACCTTGACTGAGATGTAGGTGCCCCTGTTCATTGCAGGTAGTAGGACTAGGTGGCCTTTAAAGATCCCTTCCAACTCAAACCGTTCTGTGGTTCTGTGACTCCATGATTCAGTTCTGTACTTAAAACTACCATGGGCACCAATCTTACGAGAATTGATCAAATGAAAATATCCCTAGTACAGATTGGATGTGAACAGGGTGGTGAGGAAGGGGTGCTGCCTGGGTGTGCAGGACAGCAGTGACCTGCAAAGCACCCAGCCCCTTCTGACTCACTCATAGCCCCCAAGCTCTGCCCTCCTGGGTAACTATAGAGGGAACAGCTCTGTTGCCTTCAGCTCCCCGATTTTCTCAGGTTGGCTTTGCAGCTCGACATAAACTTATGCCATCTTGTCACTGGCTGGTGAGCTGTGCTGCTTTCTTTGACACTCTGAGGCTGTGTGTTTCCTAGGAAAAAAAAAAAAAAAAAGACTGAGGGAAGTGGAACTGTGGCAAGGATTTGAAGGTTTAGTGATCCGCACACAAAAGCGCTCTTCTCTCAGGCATGCTTGCCAAGTTCCCAGTTTCAGCCTCTGATGCCTTTTACTATTAAATTACAGCCACTGGAGCGGATCCTAAATTGGTGCCCCTAAAGACAACAGCAGTTGCTTCACTGAATGGCAGGAGTCCTAATAGCAGCCGCAGCAATCACAGGAACAGCAAGATCTCTCTGCTGTCTCTTTGTGGATGTCATCTTGATTTAGACTCCAAATGTCACTGCTGTGAAGGGTTCTTCCTTTGGTGTTTCTCCCTGCTAATGTACCCATAAAATCAGCTCCTTTCCTTTCCCTTCATACTTCACCTATTTCACAACTCTAACCTCGTAGTTCCTCTTTGTGTGTGTGCAGTATTTATGTGTAGCTGTTGCATAGGATGTGTTTTGGCTCAGGTAGAAAAAGAGCTCTGCTGCAATTGTGAATGTCTAGTGTGTGTTTTGCATGGGACCGCTCAGAGCAGAGAATGTGCAGAAATTGAGGGCTTGAATGATGAAACTCTGATGCAGGAGTGCGAGGGGAGCTAGAAAGATCATGCAATTAAAGAGCATGAGGAAATCATCAGAGCAGGGGAGGACATTTTCAGCTTCTGGTGACCTGGAGGGCATTTTTATGTGAAATGTGGCCAGTGGTCACAGACGCTTGCACTCCTGCGGGGCTGGTCAGCTGCATCATATCAATGAAAACACTTTTGAAAGTCCGTATTGCTGTTTGGATGCTGTTGCTCCTTTTCCTGGGCACTGTAAGAATCACTGAATAACAGAATGATTTGGGTTGGAAGGGATCCTAAAGCCCATCCGGTTGCCATGGGCAGGTTGCCACTCTCCAGAGCAGGCTGCCCAAGGCCTGATCCAGCCTGGCCCTAAATGTCTCTGTGGATGGGTCACCCACATCTTCTCTGGTCAACATCTCCTTTAGTACATACTGGTGGGACACAGTGCTCAGCATCCCTGCCCTGCAATGGAACAGATACTGCTCCAGCTCACCTTCAGAGAGTTAGGAAAGCATCATCTCCTCTACCAGCTTCCTGCATATACTTACTTGCAGCTGATCATCTCAAGGAATGGTCTCTAGGGCTTTTATCCATAAATACAAACCAAGATAAATATGATTGAGCATTTGTTTCTTTTGATGTGACACACTCGGAAATGTTCATCATCCTGCTAATCCTATACAACATAAAATGAAGTGGCTCTAAATTGCAGCTATAAATACAGCTGCAAGAAATGCCCTAGAGTGAAGGCCATGTTAAATGTTCATGTGGCACATGCATTTGAAAGAAGGTTTTCTGACTGCCATTCAGCCTCTCTGAGCTGTTGTCCCACAGAATTGGTGCAGGTCCCTCCTGTGCTGTAGAAAATCACTGTCAATCCTGACCATACCAGCAACCTCACAGCCTGTAGTCCAGGTAAGTTGCATTATGAGTAACAGCAACAGACAAAGCAAGAAGTGTCTATGTGGTGGCTGTGTGCAAGCAGTCTGCCCCCATGTTTTCCGTTAGGAAAGTCTGTGACTCAGAAGAAGGCTGGAGCTTTGTAATAGTGAAAAAGATACGAGTGCTAAACCTAGAGCTTGGGAATCAGGCTCTGGGGATCTAGTTTATAGACTTAGGGAAGCTGAAGCTGAGTGCAGTAGGCAGAATATTTTTCTTATCAGATTGTAAACCCACAGTTTTTACGATAGTAGCCTGAGGTAATGGCGTTGTATTAACTATTGCATGACATTCCTGTATTTTGGGATTGTATACAATTTCCTTCCACAGAGCAAGAACTTCACTGTGTACCTAGGTAAAACCTAGGTACCTTGACAAGTAGTGACACTGCTGGGGAGCCTTCAGCAAAACATCATCCCAAAAAGAGTTTTGACTTCGATAAAATTGAAAAGCTTCTCTGAAAGTAATGCCTCCTATTTTATTTTATTGGCCCATGGCATCAGAAATGGATGTTGGTGATACAGAAGTAGAGTTTGAATCTTTCTGCCAGTATTCCACTACAGTTTTGTTGCCGTGTGACAGATGGCAGCAGAGGGGCAGTCTGACAGTATGGGGACAGACATGGAAGTGCAGATGAAGCAAAAGTGTGTCACTGAATTCGTAACTGAATACTTAATTTCCTTAGTAAATTATTTACTTACATTCCTGGTTTCACCAAGAAATAAAATAAAATTGATTTTGACCATCTTCTTGCTACAGCTTAGATCCTTAGCAGATTGTGGCTACTGGGCACCAGCACATTCTTATCGTTAGGACAAGGAGCTGACATTAAGCTAACAGGTTGCATTAGTCCTGGCATTACCACTGCAGGGCTCCAAGGCAGGTTACTCACCCCCACTAGCCTGGACCCTGGCCCATCCATTAATGACTCTACAAAAACTTAAGCCAGCAAAGAAGTTTGACCAAAACTGCAACTCTAACTCACTTAGGTCGCTATCAATTGTTACAGCTGCTATTGGCAGGGTCAGGCTTTGTAAGTAAGAACCAGCTGATGGATCACTTCTTCAATTGGAAAATGCAGTGGTGTTAAATTTGGGGAGTACAGTTTGATTGCATTTTTCAAAAGGGAAAAAGTCACACAGAATCACAGA
>NW_024962263.1:77219968-77220555 GCF_019238085.1 Lagopus leucura
GGCTGCAATGAGGTCACCCCGCAGCCTTCTCTTCTCCAGGCTGAACAGCTGAATCAAACCAAACAGAACTGTGGGGAGGCACCTGCCTTTTTGGCTGTCCATATACTGATGTGACACATAAGAAAATCTAAGTAGCATCTGCAAAAGGTTGTTTCAAATAAGATATTTTAATGAAATGCCACTGAAAGTGGTAGAAGTAATTCTTAATGCATGGATCTCTTTTGTTCTATTATGCATTGATGAGGGAATTTGCATGATCATTAGGGGATGACTGAAGTTTGGAATCTTTTTAATGAATATTACATTCACATCTATTAATGGGAGGAATGACAGTAAATTTTTCTTGTAGCAAATTTCTGCCATCTGTGTAACTTTTCCCTAGAGTATTACTAGGAACTTAGTCAAAGAAGGCACCTAAATAGTGCAAGGGATGAAATTTCAGCAGAGTACAAAATGAAATCTGACCAGGCTTCCATGCATTTGACGTAAATGAAGTAAATGACGTAAATATCATCTCTCTTTTCCACTTTCCTTTTTCCTTTTTCCTTTTCCTTTTCCTTTTCCTTTTCCTTTTCCTTTTCCTTTTC
>NW_024962263.1:77220565-77397947 GCF_019238085.1 Lagopus leucura
TCCTTTTCCTTTTCCTTTTCCTTTTCCTTTTCCTTTTCCTTTTCCTTGTTCTTTCTGAAAATTGCCCTACACTCCATAAAGTTCAACAGTTCAACTGACCTATGCTAGATGAGGAGCTGTGAGATATGGTTTACTGCTTGTGGTAGCAATGGTAATGGATGGATGGTTGCACTAGATGATCTTCTGGGTCCTTTCCAAGCTTGCGATTCTATGATTCTATGATTCCATGATTCTTGTTCCTGCCTTTGTGAAATGTCATCAAACATATAATCTTCTTCAGTTATATTCACTGAAGTATACTTGACAGAAAAGTTAGCATGCATAAGTATATAAACTAAACCCAGTCAATTCTGCAATAGTTTTCTACTTCTTGGGCTCTACAACTTTCCAGTCTTTTTTACAGTTTAATTAAGGGAAGGCCAGATGGACCATTTACCTCATTTTCAAGAGCATGATTATATTTCAACAAGAATTTCACATATATGAGAGAAATACCAGTCTGTTTCTTAATTGAAATCCATATTTTAAAATGATAACTGGTCTTGATTGAGAAAGGACTGAGTGCCAAGAACTTAATCAAAACAAGTATCAAATAGAACTGTTTAAAAAATGCTTCCCTCCTCTTTAATTACATTGAATTCTGAAATCAGTGTAATCTCTTCTCAGAATGCTTCTGAAAGCGACCCCCAGCACAGGAATTGTGATTTGCTTGAATTCATCGTAATTAAATCTCCTTAATTTAAGTCTCTCTTGTTATACTACTCCCTTATTTGAAATCTGTACACATTATGAGACCTGTAAAAAGAAGCATAATGAAAGAAGTAATCTTCAGGGTAGCAGGGCAACACACTGGTAAGCAGAATTATAAAGGCATTGGACAGTAAATTTGAGCTGAAAATTATTAGTCTTCAGCTGAAAACTGAGGGACTTTTGGATTACCAGTATTAGATGATTTCTGTTAGAAAACATTAGAGTTTCCAGAGAAAACCCTTTTGCCCCTAAATTCATTTATTTAGAAAATAAATGGAATTACTCTATTTTCAATTATTTTAATGTCAGTTTAATTAATTCCCCAGTTTATTTTCAAACTTCACTCTCCAGCCATTTAATATTACAGACCTGCCTGCAATTTCTTTAGAAAGTTTATTATCTGGTCTATTTCTTTTGTAGATGTTTTCAACCATTCTGCAATATTCTTTGGCTTTCAAACATTAAATAGAATCATATCATTTGGTTTCCTCTCTCTAGGTCACAAACCCTTCCTACAATTTTGTTCTGAAATCTTTTTAACTTCTGAATATCTTTATGGACTATTTTCTGTGAGGATTTTTTCAGACTTACTGTCCCTGTCAAGCACACTTCAACTCCACTCTTTCTTTGAGTGCAGGAATACTTCTGACTACATGCCTACAGTGGCTTACTACTCCCTTATACACTGGAAGCAACTCTCCTCCTCCGGTCTGTTGACAAAACTTTGTCAATCCTATCTGCCTAATAAATTGGCTGAAATTCCAAATTCTCAAAGGATTGGAGCTAAGCAGGTGTATGGTGCCTCAACTGCCTGTGCCAATGGAGAGCTTGGTTGACTGCATGTGTTCAACTCTGCTGGAGAGAAGAGTGACCTGAATGACCTCTACAACCACAGCTGGGCTAAGACTGGGAGCGCCACTGTTTTCAGAGATTTACCAAGGTTTACAATACAGCTAAAAAATAAAAATTGATCTTAAGATGAGAATCAGATAGTGTTAAGAATGGTGTAACAATTCAATAACAATTCATTGTATTTCTTTGTCAGTCTGAGCCATGACCCATTAGAGGTTAAGTACTGAGTTGTACTGCCAGAATGTTTGCCAATCAGAGGAATTATCTATTTTGCCACTTCCAGGAATCCCAGACATGGCTGCTTCTTGTTTCCATAGTAGCACATTTAATGGAAACGACTGAAGGTAACAAAATATTTGATCTATGCTGAAGTGAAGTACCTGAATCCATATGTAGCCCATCAAAATCATGAATTAATTTTCAGACACGCTAATCATCTCTCAGTTCCTATGGGAAATGGGAGACTGTGGCTTGGAATGCGAATAGAATTTTCCAATTTTACTTGTCTTGCTCCAGTAAGCCTTTATTTATTAAGAATACTTGGCTTGTTATCTGTTAATTATTTTGCTAGTGCTAGCCTGGTAAAGGCGGTCTGGAAAACTGTATTCCTATTTACTGACTCATACATTTCATTTTTTCTCCACTTTATAAAGACTATTTAATATAGCTATGACACTGATATTTTGTCTCATCTTAAGTTTAACAGAAATGGTCAATATGCTCTCTTTGCATGAGCAGATGATGCTGTATATTGTCATTCTCTTTTCCTAGTTCTGTAACTGGTTTTCTGTAGGCACTTAAGCTTAACAGCAGTACTTTCTGCGTGGAAAGATTAACTATCCATGAAGATTATCCCCATAATCTGGTGCTGCAGAGGGAGTCCCTGCCTCCCTCTGAGGAGCATATGATGCTTGCAGGCTTTAATCAGTGATTAAAGTCAATGCAGATTTAAAAATCCTTTGTATTCAGTACAGCCATTCAGATCAAGATTGAGATACCTAAATTAAGGTGTCATAAGGCCTTGACCCAGGTGCCTAAACATAGATGCCTAATGCTTTCTGAGATGCCTTTGCGATCCTGTTGAAATGTTCATTTGGCCTTCAGCTGCAAATACAAAAAATTAAGTTCTGTTACAGGTACTGTACTGTATCTTCCACAAATGTACTGTATTTGCCAGATCTCATAGGTCACTTTAAATGACACTGGACACCTGTGTTTGTGAACTGAATGGAACCTTAACTGTCATTAGGGAGAGGAAAATCTGGTTCTTGCAGTCAGTAGAGAGATTCAGCCCTCACCGTGTTGTTAGCTGGATCACCCTAAGTTCCACTGAGAATCCTGTAACAGCAGTCTAGGCACCAACTTTACAAATTACTTGCAGATACCTAATTTTAGGCAGCTTTTTCTTGAAATGAGACTGACACGTGAAGTCTTTGCTGTAACAAAGGATGAATTCAGAAATGGAAGGCATTACATGTGAAAATGGGAAGAAACCTCTTTAAGTCTTTGTCAGGAACTCAACAAATGATGCAAATACTTGACCCTCCCCAAATATTTAAACGTCTACAGCACAGTTGATCATGAAAGGGCAGTTTTCTCTTTTTAGCTTCGTGCCTCTCCTTTGAAAGTTCCCACACTTGTATCAGTGAACAGCTGTAGTACAGAAATGATCACATTTTTTCCAGAGCTATCCTGTTCTTTTATTATCGCAATTGGCTTAAGCACTCATCACTCTATTAAAAATAATATGAACTTGATTGTGTCCTTCAGCTTCAGTCAGGAATATCTTCCATATGCTTGACAGAAAAGGACAATATTTAGTGGTAGAATATTTGATATGTTTCCAAAATTCACCTTCGAGCTTCTTACACTATTAAAAACAACTCTCTCCTGCTGCTCAATACAATTTGCATGAGGTGCTTAGAAGAAAATAACCTTGAATTGTCTTATGACACTGACTTCCATTCTGATATATCTCAAGGTGAGAGCAAATAGGGAAATAAGCCTCTCTTATAGCCATGTTACTGAATGGCATTTCACTCAGAGTTGCTCTTTATATTTTCTACTGTACAAAATACACAGAATTTTATTGGCAGCATCTCTTTGACAGGTGTCACAACTGTCCTTGTTTAAATCAGCATTAAGACCTTAAACACAACATGGAAAAAAAACAGCTGTTACCTCATTTTGTATTTAATGAAATACTAAAGTGAAGAAAATATCACCCAGAAACTAAAAATGAAGCCTGAATTGACTAAAATACAAATTCTGTATTACAGATGTGTAGCGTGGGATAGTGAGTTCCAGAGGGTAATCCAAATAGGTGTAAAGCTGAATAGTTTACAAAATCAGGTAAGGATCTTCTAACTGTTTGGGCCAAAACCCCATTTTTTCTACTAACACCTCACTGAGTTTAACTTATTTAATGACTGCTTTTTACACTGCTGTTTAGAAGAACAGATAACTGTTCAGAAGCAGCTTTTGAAGGCAGCACCATACTGATAACATGAAATGTCACTAAATAACTCCTTCCTAAGAATGATAGTTCCTGAAATTGAAGAGACTCTTATTTCTAAGAGCAGAAAATTGTGCCCTCTCTGACCTGTTGTCTTTATGTTCATTAAGATAATTATCTCAAATTGTTCTGCAGTCTAGAACAAGAATCCCAAATGTTCACAGGTACACGTGGCCATCCAAGCATTATTCTTTGCCCTTAAGATTCTTCCTTTCTGCATTAATTCCTCCCATGACATCCTAAATGAAAATTTCTATAGCAGCGTGTTTGGTCCTTCAGAAGACTGATCATAGCTTTCTGAGACATCATCCTGCAATCAAGACCTCCCACACAGCTAATTGCACCAGCAGCAAGACTGTGAGCAAGTAGAGAGAAGTTTTCAACATTTCTTTAGAGCTGATGCTGTGAAACTTGCTTCTAAGGAAGGTAACAGCCTTCTACAAATCAGCAGGTCCATGAGCTGAATGGAAATGGCTTCAGATATAATAGACCCAGCTCTTGCCTTATCTGATCTGATGGAAGGCAGTGGAGCTGTGCAGTCTGACAGGAGCCATGTGTGGTCATGAAGCTGGGTCCCATTATTCATTTGTTTCATTTATAATGCTGTTAACAACATTGAATTAAAACAGTGAACATCATAAGCATAGACATATGCTTATGCAGCATTCATTATAGCACATGCTTAGTTGTTATCAACGTGAACACGTCAAGTGATTGGGCCTGTCTAGTCACTCAAGTAAAATGCTTCAGAGGATTTCTATTGCTGCTTCACAGAATGTGAAAAATGTCTGAAGTCAGCTTTGCAGGATGGGGAAAATGTTGCCTGCACAAATCCAATTACTATCACTAAAAAATCTCCCATTTAAAAATTGTTCTTTTTTATTTTTAGCTCCTGGGATTGTAATACCTTTTTTCTTTTTCCTGCATGTTATCTGTACATGTAATCATTAGAATTAAAAGCCTATGGTAGGCATTATCTTGCCTGTGGTTTGCCACTCTTTATTTTCATTTGTTTTTTTTTATTTTACCAGGCATTCTCACTGATTTCAGCTGAGCTTAGATGACTGTGAATTTTTTACTGTCTTTGGTAAGCTATATACATTTTCAGGTTCTTCTGTACTTTTACAAGCTTACCTTAATGACTAAGCATTCTCACCTCTGCCATCCCAGCAGGATGAAAGGGAGCGGCCTCAAGTTGCAGAAGGGGAGGTTCAAGTTTGATATTAGGAAAAGATTCCTCTCCAAAAGGATGGTCGGGCACTGGGATGGACTGCTCAGGGAGGTGGTGCAGTCACTGTCCCTGGAGGTGTCCATGAGACATGGAGATGTTGTACTAAGGGACATGGTTTAATGGGCAACATGAGTGGTATGTTGGACCTGATGATCTTGGAGCTCTTCTCCAACCTTAATGATTGTGTTATTCTATGATTCGGTGAGGTATTCCCTAGGTCTGTACTAACGAATAATTGAGAAAACAAAATTAGTCTAGCTCTCTTACTGATAAATATTTCTCCTGATACTGCATTAAACGCTCATACATAAACAACTTCCAAGACAGTAAGTGTCAGAGGGCCACTGCTTCCATCAGTAAGCTGTTAGCAGCAATTAGAACAAAATAAAAAGGGACATATTGCTGTTTTGGATTGTGATAGCTGACAAGAATAAGTGTAAAAACTGGAGGAATGTGAAAGGTATTGAAAATCCATATTCAGTGAACTAATGCAAACAGTATGAGCACAAGCTCTGAAAGTCACTAAACTTTGACAAGTTTTGTGGAGCAACACAGTTCCGAAAGTAGAAAAATGTGTATGAAGTGTGAAATAGCCCATAAGTTAATAGCTGATATACTGCCTAATCTTTTCCAAGTTCCTTTACTAGGTCTAAACAGTCAGCAGCAGTGAGTGTAAATGCAGCAGTTTCCTACTGCACCTGTGTTACTACCCTGATGTCAAGCGAGTGGAATTTTAGTAGGAATAGTAAAATGTGGTCTATAACGAGAAAGCGAGGCACGGAGGAAATGACATTTAACAAAATATGGCAGAGAAATAACACAGAGTGATTTTACTACAGCTCACAAATTCAGGCAGGAGGGAATTGCAGGGTAGTGGGGCAGGCTCTTCTCCAGCATAATGTAATTCAGATAATCTCTAGATTGAATTTGGGTCCCTTCTTACTTGAAATCATTTGCAGTGATTCAGGCTAAATTAGACACTCCACTGTAAGTACGTGGATCCCCTTGTATGTAACTTTCGTGCATGAAGTGGCCAAAATCCTCTTTTGCAAATGTAATTGCTGTCCATTGGAGGAGTTAGCTCCCCTCTGAAAATCTGATAGCTGGGGAAAACAGTTAAACATTTTCTGCTATGAAAATATCAACACTGGTATTTTGCACGTCTTCTTACAACAATCTATCAGTTTTCTCTGTGCAGAAAAACTGGACTTCTAAACATGGAGTCCACAATACTCTGAAAGTCAGCAAAAGCAACAGCTGATGAGTATAGCTCAATAAGTCTGACACTGCAGCTTCTCTGTTCCTCTGCTGAGACCACCCATGGTGTGCTGAAAGGCAGATGCCTGTCCGGCTGGAGAAACGTTATTACCTTGAAGCACTTTCATGAAGCTTAGCAAGTTATTCTGCCCACCTTTATTGGAATCATAATCATGTGTCAGTCGTGCACTGTTGCTATAGCATCAGACAAGTCCTATATACAGATTTTTTTATTCATAGTGCTATGCAAAGCAGTGTAGATTCATTGCTTGCCAAAATAGCAGTACAGCAAAAGAGAGATCTGCTTCAGTTCAGTCTTTGTCCTTCTAGTCTGACTGAGAGACCACAGAAGTAGCTGGAGTGGGTACAGTCATTTCCAGAGGGCCCTCGAGCTTTCTTCTGGCTGTGTCTGTGAAGCCCTGAGTGGGCAGCAAGTAGTGCTTGTGGGGCTCTTTGTGTTTATGGTTATAAACATAATCCTTCTTTCAGATGATGTGATGCTGAAAGCGGTATGAATCCCCTCGGCTCCTATAAAGAGTGAAGCTGTTCTGTAAAAAAGGTTTGTGGTTTTTTTCCTTCCTGAAAGACTGCAAAAAAAAAATGCTTTGTTTTAAAGCAGTTTTTCAGCAGTTAATGGATATTTATATTGACAGATTATCTGTTGAGTATTGCAACTTCCCAATTGTTTTTTCTCCTACAGCAATACTGAGTTCCTTTTATTTCAAAATGCTTTCCAGAGAAGGCCAGTGTCATTATTCTGCTTTAACAGCTAGAGGACCTGAAATCCTCAGAACTTTGTCTCCATGGGCTACCTCTGGCTCGTCTGTATTTCAGTTCGAATAGGTCTTAGCTTACAGACTTGTCTCACAGCACTTCCCAGTGGGTGTATATTAAATAAATTCCTTTAGGTGCTTTATCTCTTCAGACAAGCTGCATCAGATGTCTTAGGTGATGTGATATTCCATCTCATACTCTTAATCTGTTCACTGCATAGTAGGGGGGTAGTATCTTTGTTGGTAACTGAAAAATGAATTCCAGGAAAGTCAAAGTTACTATTCAGCTTACTGCCTAAATAGGAGAAAATATAGCACAAATTAGTTAGAAGCTTAGTTATTTCATGTCCAAAGAGCTTTACTAGATCAAAGATCAATATCCTCGATGTGAATTTTCCTCAGTGTGAATCTCTTTCATCTCTTCAGAGATTCCACTCTGTATCTAGTGAAGAACTGGAAGACAAGGTGATCACAGATCTAAAGATCTATCAGCTCCTCCAGAGTGAGAGTCCTTGGAATAGATATTTTTATATTTGCTCATACAGTGGGTACATTTCTTCTCTCCTCCACCTGGAATATCTGCCATCTTATTTCTTTTTCCCCCATCAAAACCTCCAAAACACCTTGGGACCATTTATTTCAAAACTCCTAGTCACAATATGCAACCATTTCATGCATATGTGAATAAATGCATTTCATTTAATGCTGAGAGAAGCATCAAAGTCTTGTGAGGGCTGTTGAAGTTCCAAAGCAGGAGCTTCAATGTTTGAACTTAATTTTGTACTATATTGTGTTCTATACACTAAATATGTAGGAAAATTCATGAGGGAAAAGCCTTCAGGAATGCAGAAAAATGTACAGTTCCCCATTCAGGGAAATGCATGTGAGGATTAAATATGTTCAGTTCTGTGTATGTATTGGAGACAGCCATTACTGATGGGTCAGGAAGTTTAGTTTACATTTCAGAGAAGAGTCTTATCTACCAACCCTGAAACAGTCATTTAAACTATATCTCTATTAGTGCCTGATGCAGTCAGGCCATAATTAATTTGCTACCTCAACAGGTTTATGTGCTTCTAAATTAGTCCAGCAAGTGAAGCTTTCAAAAGAGAGCTTCAGATGTACAATGAAAAGCAGTGAATGTCTAGAGGATGGAATCTTTTGAGAAGGAGTAAAATTACTACCGTGGAAACTAATAGGGCAGTAAGTAGTACAGAGACTATTCGGCTAATGGGGATTCCACTCTGGAGCATAGCAAAAGCTGTGTATTTTCAATTGTGAGATCAGTGGTTGAAGCTCAAGTAGTTCTCCATCTGTAGCAGTGGTGTAGCTGGCAATGGGGGCTGTGCCTGCGTGCACACCCACCACACTTAGCCCTCAATTCCCAAGGGTGCCAGAGCAGTGGTCAGGAGATTCTCATCGAGTCCAGATGAAGATACTGCAAGGACCCTCACAACAGAGACACCCACCGCCATGTTGTTTGAAGGATTTGAGCATTACCTCATGCGAATACTCTCAATTTTGTTTTTATTAAATGCTCTGTCTGTGAGTGTCTGCTATTGGAGCAATGCTCCTGGGGCACTGACAGTATGTGCGCAGCAGCCACCAAAGAAACAACTTCACCTCCACTGGAGCAGCTCTCCTTCAATGTAGAGAGAAAACAGATCCTCTCACTTTTGAAACTCCTAAAATGGACTTCAGCTCTTATGCTAATGCACTTTTTATTATATTACTGAAAGTTAGTTGTCTTTAACAGAGATCTTCTGCCACCTTCTAGATATAATCTGGTGATTGACAGTGTCCTGACTGGAAGAATTGAATGAATTCTCTTTATGAATAGTTAAACTTGGATCCTTTACATCCTAGATGTCTATTGTAAGTACTCTACTTTGAGCAAGACTGCCCACAACCTCCTCTGCCACCTTGCTTCAGACTCTCCTCTCCTACTTCTGGAGGTCTACCTGAAGTCAGTAACTTAAGGCTCCCTCTTCAGAGAGCATTTTGAAGGACAAACACATACCTCTTTTAAACAGTTTCAAAGACCTTTAGTGACTGAGGTTACATGTTCCTAGCGAATTGATTAACTGTTCTTCAAACTAGACAGTTTTCTTTCCCAGCTTTCTCCTCTTGCACTCATTGCCCTTATTCAGTTCTTGTCCTTGTCTTCAACCCCTGTACAATCTCTGTGATACCACTTTCCTTTTGCCTTCCTATCAGTTTGCTTAGCTGAGTCAAACCCACTTGATTTTGTCATCCCCTACAGAAGATGTCATGTTTCTTAATACCAAGGAAAGCATCTTCTTCTCTATGAATATGAAACATCTAAATGAGGTCTCTTTGTCAAACTTCAGAAGTATTGATGAGAGGAAAACTACTGAGCATTTTCCAAAATAAAAGCCACCTTTCTGGAAACAGTATGACATCAGTTACATCATATTGATTATGATTCCCTATAATATTCCCTTACCCTTCTCCTGTACAGCTCTTTGTCATTTTTAAAATATATTCCTCTTTTCAAGTGTAGCACTTTACTGCTCACCTGTGATGTATTTCATCTTCTTGATTTCAAATATTTTCTCCAATTTATTTTTTAAAATTCTAATACTCCCCAATGCTTTCAGTCCCTCTTTGCTCATTGTTTTCACATCTGAGGATCTTCATCCGGTTTCATTATTCAGGTCAGTAACAGGGATATTGAACAGCACATGTTATTCTGTAGGACGCAGCCTGTTATTGATAACAGAGTACAATCTGAAAACAATTTGTACATTCGTCTTTTAATCCATTCACTTAATGTTTATTTCATAAACTTCATTAAAACACAGTGGCCAGGCGGTTAAAATGAAGATGTGGTTGTGAGGATCTGGGCTGCCAAAGTACCCATTTAGGCAGATTTTCAGCAATAAAACTCCAGGCTGTGTAAGTAATCAAGCTTTTTCTAGAAATGTCCTAAAATCTTTGGCAGAACCTCAAGTTGCAGTGATGGAAAATCTATGGCAAAATAGGACTGACCTCCTCTGACTTTACTTACTGGTCTTTGTGCCCAAGCCTCCATTACTCAGAATCATTGCTAAGGTTTTAGTTTGAGCTCTACAGAATGTCTTTTACTCTTTGTTTATTTTCCTAAGATCTACTACAAATGAGCATCTCTCAGGACATCAGTGTAATAGAATAGGATGTTAGACACATACTTGTGGCAATAGTTCAGAAAAGTTGGGCTCAGTGAAATCTGGGGCTCTGGCTACTGTTAAAGCTACTGCTGGCTCAAGTTACTAAATTTTTTAACTCCTTGATAAGTCATTTGAAACATAAGCTTCTCAGACTGTTTCAGTTTATTACTCTTTTTAAGTGAACTGATCTAAATTAGAATCTCCTGAGATCAATAGCTCATTTTTATCACAGAACATTTGAACTGTATCATATAGACCAGATAAATCATCTTTTGCTACACTAGAAAGTTATAAAACTGCAAATCTGCAATATAAAACTACTGTAGATTTGGTGCGAGGAAAATGGTAAGTTATGACTTTTTCTGTCAACTTACAGATATTTCTGAAAGTGTCATGTTCAAGCACAGCAATTATTTCAATTGTAGATGTTTCTTCATACTGCATTATGCATTTCTCTCTCTTAAAGCAGACAGTTTACTGCTACATTACAACCAGCATCTCCTCATTGGGTAACATAGGTGCTGCTCAGCTTATTTACACTGTTTGAAACAGTTAATAATGTATGTGAATCATAGAATCATAGAATGTCTTGGATTGGAAGGAACCCCAAGGATCATCAAGTTCCAACCCCCCTGTTACAGGCAGGGCCACCAACCTCCAGACATGGTATTAGACCAGGCTTCCAGGGCCTCAACCAGCCTGATCTTGAACATCTCAGGGATGGGGTGCCTTTCTGAGCAGCCTATTCTCTCTGTAAAGAACTTCCCCTTAACATCCAATCTAAACCTTTCCTCCTTGAGCTTAAAACCATTCCCCTTTGTCCTATCACTGTCTACCCTTGCAGTTGATTCCTCTCCTTCTTATAGTCCCCTTTTAAATACTGGAAAGCTTCAATGAGGTCTCTCACAGCCTTCTTTCCTCCAGACTGAACAAGCCCAGCTTGCCTGTCTTCGTAGGGGACAGCCCTCTGAGGGCTCAAGCCCTCTAATCATCTTTGTGGCCCTCCTCTGGACCCTCTCCAACAGCTCCACATTTTTCCTGTACTGAGGACCCCAGACCTGAATTCAGTACTCCAGGTGGGGCCTCACAAGGGCAGAGTAGAGATGGACCTCTGTGTTCCTGCTGGGCCACTCTCTTTCTGATGGAGCCCAGGATACCATTAGCCTTCTGAGCTGCATGAGCACAGTGCTGGCTCATGTTTAGTTTTTCATCCAATAGAACCCCCAGGTCCTTCTCCACAGGGCTACTCTCAAGGAGTTCTTCTCTCAGAACACATGAGATCCAGAGCTAAAGGATTGAGTACCTCCAAAATGGAAGTTGACATAATTGCCATGGACTGATCCCAGGATCACTGGAAAATTCACGGTGGTCAGAATCTGCCGAGGTCTCTATTCCACCTTCCTACTCAAAGCAGGATCTGCACTGAGATCAGACCAGATTGCTCAGGGTTGTGTCTAAATGGGGCTTTAAATCCTTCCAGGATGGAGATGGTACAGTCCTGGCAACCAACGTCTGACTGTCTTCATGGGGGAAAAAGTCTTCTTATACAGAGCCTGAGTTTCTCTTTTTTCTTGTTAAGCCCCAGGAATAGCTGTGAAGATCCTGGCTCCATCTGCCTGACAATCTCCTCCTGGCTATGGGGCTGCTGTCAGGTCCCCTAAAACAGTCCCTTCTCCAGTTGAACCAGCCCAGCTCTCTCAGCCTCTTCTCACAGGGCTGGCCTCAGCATCTCCGTGGCCCTCAGCTGAACTCACTCCAGATAACTGATGTTTTTCTGGTGACATTTTGCCTCCCAAAGATGATTGCTCTTTGATTTTCATCCTGCTTTAGTTCATATATTAAGCCATTATATCCTGCCGGCTGATCAAGAACTGCCACAGTTAAGGTCATTACAGGAATTTCAGAAGCAGATGACATTGAATAAAACCACTCCAATTTTTTTTCTGAAACATCTTTTTTTTTCCCCCTAAGAAAAATAACCTTGCAAACAAGGTTTTTTTGGAGCAATGTTTCTTTCTTTCTCTCTTTTTTTTTTTTCTTTTACTTTTTTTCAACAAAGAATATTCTTAAGCATTTAGGGGAGAATTTCCCCCCCTAATCTTGCCTAATTCATAATAAGTAAAAATAAACAATGGATTTTTAATGTCTGTTTAAAGTATAATCCTTTTATAGCAAGTAAGCCTTACTGCAAGCCTTGCGGAAGGGGTGAAGTATGCTGTGTTTCAATGCAGAACACCTTATGTAGAGGGACATCTGCAAAGCCACATGAGCAGGAACACATGTAGGTTATGGTGGGGAACTGTAGCCACACAAACCCGCAGTAAGCCCTCTCCATAAGTCTTCTTCACATGGTGAATGTGAAGGGCAAGCTTTCAGAAAGTCATCAGATTCAGATTAGCAGTTTCCCTATGTTCTTGGGTACTGGAGTTAAAGAAAACACTGAGCACGATTTCCAGGATGTTATCTATCATTCCTAGTCAAAGTCTGGTCCAAGAAAGCAGTTACACTCCTGGTGGAAAGTAAAGACTAACTTGTCATGACAACTTCCAAAGATTTTCACTGTGTTAGCATTGTTTCTGCCAGACTTGCAGCACCTCAGTGTTTTAGATGCTTCCTTACAAGGCTACGTATTATCATCTCACTGCATTGCCATAGCTGTAGGTGGGTAACCATGTCTGTGACTTCAATGTTAATTGTTTAATATCCATTGCAACTTGTACACTTTAAATCACTTTAATTCATTAGGTCAGTGTTCCACTGTGGTCTGTTCTGCACCAGTATTAGTATTTGTGTTATCACTATAAACTGTGGCATACAGAATATATTTATTAACTTTTTAGATGACCTCCATCTGGAAAATGTTACCTGGATGACTGCAAAATGAGATTGGAATTCAGAACGCTTTTGACAAATTGGATAAAATATTTAAACAGAAAAGGAATATGCAATTCAATCAAGCCAACTGAAAGGTTTTTATACACAGGCAGAGATAGTAATCCACTCAAATATGCAACCACCAACATCAGGTAAGCACCAGTCTAATAGGAGAAGATTTGACTTGGAAAGGGAACACTTAGTAAATTACAAGGTGAACCAAAGTCAATAAGATTGTACTGTTTCCAGACAGGTATCTACTGCCGTGAGTTGTATGAGCAGCATTTTGTCTGTGATACACATGGTGGGAACCTTTCTCCTTTTAGTGCTGGCATGGTCTCAGCTGGAGCATGCACCCAGCCTGGCACAGTGCAGCTACTGGTGTGTGTCCAGGGGACACAATGGGCCAAAACCACAGCCTGGAGGAACCTGAGCTGCCTGCTGAAAGGGACAGAACACGGAGACAAAATCCGTGCCTCCAGCACATAGAAAGTAGCTGTAGAAGGTGAAGGAATTAATTATCTGCTATGAAATCATGGCTTAAATTACAGTGAGCTTTAAGTTAGTCACTAGGAAAAGTTTTCTAATAGCAGGAGTAATTAAGCATGGAAATAGACTGCGTAAGGAATATCCAGCACTTGAGGCTTTTAAGAAGAGGCTAGAAAAGTGTAGGAATGGACAACCCAGCCATAGGATTGAGCAGCTCTGGTTTCAGTGCTAGTGAACAGAGAGGAGTGGGTTTTTCTACGTGTAAACAACAAGGCTGTGATAAACTGTGATCTGTACAGCACTAGCACAGATGGCCTGGAGCAAGCACTCCATTTATTGATGTTTGCTAACCCCAATAAGAAGGCCTGTTTTGACAGATAACACATAAATATGCTAGGAACACAGAGGACAGGGCATTACAACAAACCTGATTCTCCCCTTGGTATGAGTTTAGCCCAGAGGCAATGCAGGATTCTCTGCCTAGCTGAAGCCTCAGTGTGCTGGTTTGAACATATAGGAGAAACCTTCGACCTAGTGAGCGAATGCAACCAAAATTTGTAATAGCCAGCATACTCAGGTGTTTTCCTGCCAGGTTTTGCTTAGACAAAAACTATCATTCATATTTGAAAACTCTGGGCAATGAAGAAAGGAGGAGGGAGTTAAAGAAGGAACATTTTTATAGTAGGAACACTCTGGGCAGTGAGGAAAGGAGGAGAGAGGCTGGAGAAGGAATATTTTTATAGTAGGAACACCGATATATATTTCAACCAAATCAGTTCACATGTCGTTATCCTAAAGATATCTGCAGAACCCAGATCCTTTGAAAAAAGGAAAGTAGGTCCAGATTTATCAACCGATTTTAGTATTAGAAAAAGCAAGCATCAGACTATTTACATGTCGTACTAAATGCAAACTTATTGGTATTTACCATCCCTGGTAACATCAGGAAGCTCAGGGACTTGATTACAGTCATCATGACAATGCTATAATAAAAGATTATGAATAGTTTCTTGCTGACTTGGGAGCAATCTGGAAATCTCGTGTCATAAAATTAGCATTCAGTCTCTTTAACTTTATTATACTAAAAAAGTTATAAAAACTCTCTTTGTAATTTTTACTGTGCTTCATGCACAAGAGAGCCATTATTTAACTCTTCATTTAATTTCCAGATGCTGTGTATGCACCATATAAAAGGTATCCAGAGAACCTTAGCAGGAAACAGGCTTATGGTAGGCAGCTCAGAGGTAAGTGTGTGTGGAAAATACCATTAAAATTATAGCTTATCTAGTGTGTTTTGCTTCCCTAAACTAGGACTATTTCGACAATTTCCATGCGTTGAGGGCTTCAGGCTCCAGGGCTGACATCTCTGCATCCTGCCATGTTGGCTGGGAGTCCAGGCCACTGCCCTTGGGGATCACATGTGTGCTGCAATGTGAGGTGCTGAATCCAGGACCCCGTGGTGTACTCTGTCATGAAAGTCAGCTGGTGTGGCCCACTGGGAGCCCCTGCAAGGGTGCATCACTGCATGCCAGATTAAGAAGCAAGAGTGGCAGTCTTTGGTGTAACAGCTGGACTCATGCTGCTCTTGGCCTTTCATCCTCTAGCAGAGACAAATGGAGCACCACATTTAGATCCTCCATTTGCTCTCCAAAGTGTCAGAATCAAGTTCAAAGCTTGCGTGACTGCTTTGGGCACTGTCCTTTTGTCTGTGGACACAGCTGCCTGATGCTCCTTGAGGCAAGAGTGGCAACCTCTGGAGTACTGCCAGCCTGCCTGTCACTTCATGCCAGACAGCGTGCCAGCTCTGTAGCTAAATCCCTGTAAAACCCATTGGTTGCAGTGGTAATAGCCCTCAATTCATACTGGGTGTGGACAAGAGCAGCCTCTGGATCTCATGTTACATATTTTTTTGCAAAGAAAAGTTTAGAAGTTCTCCAGGAAAGAAAAGTGCTGGAGCTATGGCCTGCATGGCACAGAAAGGCAGGATGTGGGCAGTGTTTGAACAGTGGCACGCACAAGAATTCCTGGATGCTTGGTAAGCCTTTATGTAAGATGTCCCTACAAATGCTTTTACCAGGTTGCTCTGTACTTTCCCTAATTCAAACTGCAATTATAGGGATGGTAAAATGGAAAATAAAAATGTGCAGGCAATAGATGAGGAAAAAAAAACAAAAAAACACAAACAATTAGTTTTGCAGTGGTGAGAAATAATGCAGACCTCATTGTGTCTTTAACAAACTGGTTTTCAATATATATTGTAATGTACACTCATGACCCAAATATACTTAGGTAGAGCATGACAACAAAATCTATGTTTGCAAGTGTAATAAGGGAACTAGCACAGTAAAGTTCCTATATTTTATTAGCAGGAGAAAACAATTAAAATGATATCCAGGTAGTAACTTAGGAGCCAAATGTCATAGCTCTCTCTTTTGCTGCCAGAATATGTGTACTCTCTTCCTAGCAGTCTCTTTCCCCAAGGAAAAATAAATGTATCTAAGAAATACTTGTTAGCAATGCAATTACAGGCTTAATTCCCCAACCAACTTAAGGCATCATAAAAACAAAAACAAGCAGAAGCCCTTTGCAGTAGCAATGGAAAAGAGGGAGGAAAAAACACTTAGTGTTCAGAGAAAGATAATAATATATTCTTATAACAAAAGCTGACACACTCTTTGACAATAACATTTGAGGAGTTATTAGCATTTGTTTTTCCACTGTACCATTCTTTTCTTTTAAGCTACAGCCTAGATTGAAAATCCTTTTCTAAGGGCAGATTATTTGCTACTGCAGAACAGGAGTTTTGGGACACTCCAGCACCAAAGTAGCTTGCCAGAGTCTCGGGAAAGCAAAGCAGTTGTAACAAAATAACATTTCTTGGCACTGCTTATTTCTCAAGGTCTGGTCTGCCTGAGGAACTTAATCAGAGCTGGGTTATTTGGGCAGTGTGGATTCAACCATGACAGATGATACACTGGGAAGCTTATCCCGAGCATTTTTGAAATGCTGGCCCTAAGAAGATATGATAAAATAAATAGCTTAAATAATTAAAATAAAAAGGGACAGAAAGTGCTAAACCTGATTTTTTTTGTGACTGTACGGATTAAACATGTATTCATATCATACCTGGGAGAAAAAATGTCCTTCAAGAGGTCTGACACTGGCCATAGGACATTTGCAAGGTTTTTATGTGTGGTATCCTTCAAGACACCCACACTGAGGTCTAGACTCATCCCATATCTCCTCATACATTTATTACATGCTCCCTGCCGAGTCTGGGCACACCTGGTCTCTCACTATCCATAGAAGGTCTTGAGCTTCTTCAGAGATGCCTACCTGAGCTCTGGAATAGATGCCTCATACCATTTGCTTTCACAAGGAGCCTAAGAGAATCTGAGTTTAGATACTTCCCAGCATGGAAAGTAGGTTTCTGATACTCTTCACCCTCTGTCGAAGAATTCATATTTGGTTTGATAGCAGCATAAACTTTTATTGTTGGAGGTAATGGTGTATGCCACAAAATGGTACCATGCTATGCTCTTCTAGAGCTTCATTCCCAATGCAGAGTCTCTCTCTGACAGGGACTTGAAAAGTAAGAAGTCTTTTCTTTCTCCTAAAACTGTTTAATTGGAAATAACCTGAAACATTGTAGAGGACATCTCCCCTCAATAGTGACATAGTCAGTGCCTATCATAAGTCTCCACTCTTTTGAAATATTGCAATCAAACCCAAGATAAAAACACTGAAGTTTAAAAATTCAGTATTTTAAAATATTGAATGTGAACATCCTTTTAATGATTTTTAAATTGGCTCTAAATCAGGGCAGATATTTTCCTTCTGACAGACATTTATAAAAGGTTACTGCATTCCTAGTTTCACAAGAAGAGAAGTGCTTTTTCTCACAATCTGTCATAAGAGAAGGCCTTCAGCCTTGGATCCCAAAATTACTTATCATAGAATCATAGAAGGTTAGAAGGGACCTCTGAGAGCCATCTAGTCAAGCTCCCCTGCAATATACAGGGACATCCACAGCTAGATCAGGATGACCAGGGGCAAGTTCAGCCTTGCCTTAAAAGTCTCCAGGGTCGGGGCATCAACCACACCAATAGACAACCTGTTTCAGTGCCTCACCACCCTCACTGTAAAAGATGTTTTCCTTATATTTAACCTATGTATACCTTTCCTGAGCTTGAATCCATTTCCCCTTCTTCTGTTGCCAAGAACCCTGCTTAAGAGGGTCATCTAGGTCACCTGGGTCACCTGGGTCCCCTGGGCCCACTGCTTAAGAGTCTGTCTTCTTCTTTCCTGTACCTCCCCTTTAGATACTGAAAGGCTGCTCTCAGGTCACCTTGGAACCTTCTCTTCTCCAAGCTGAAGAGCCCGAGCTCTCTCAGCCTGTCCTCATAGAAAAGGTGCCCATCTCTTAGATCCTTTTTGTGACCCTCCTCTGGATGCACTCCAACAGGTCTTTTCTCTCCTGCACTGAGGACTCCACATCTGGATGCAGTACGCCAGGTGAGACCACACCAGCACATAGCAGAGGGGCAGGATCACCTCCCTCACCCTGCTGGCCATGCTTCTTTTGATGCAGCACAGGATAGGTTGGCTTTCTGGGCTGTGGGGGCACATTGCTGGCTTGTGTCCAGCTTCCCATCCACCAGTACACCCAAGTCCTTTTCAGCAAGACTGCTCTCAGTGCTTTCATCCCCCAGTTTGTGGGTTGCCTCCACCCAGGAGCAAGACCTTGCATTTAGATTTGTTGAATCTCATGAGGTTCACCTGGGCCCACTGCTCAAACCTATCTAGGTCCCTATAAATGGCATCCCGACCCTCTGGTGTGTTGACTGCACCTCTCAGCTTTGTGTCATAATCAAACTTGCTGAGAAAACACTCAACGCCACTGTCGATATCTTATGCCTGGAAAGGTTCCAGCCAAAGGCATTGGAGCTCCACGTGGGTGAACAAGCATATTTTTACTACAAACGCAAACATTCTAACAATCAGTCCCTGAAATCACAAGTACCCGGTGTCCCAGCTCACAGGCAGTGAAGTGCAGAACTACTTAAGTTGGTGCCAGAGAAAGGTGAAGAAGAACTTTGCTGATGATCTGTAAGACATGTTGTGCCTGATAAAATTGACTACCTTCACTGGCATTTTCAAGTAATAGATGTTCAGAATTTCCCTCTGTACATCTAAGGCTTTCCATATCTACTGTCATAATGATAGGATGAGAGCTTTTATTTTTCCGTTTTTAAAGTGTGGCTGATTAGAGTTGAAATGGGAGCAAGGATATTCTTTTTTCACAGATGGAGGTTTTAGATAATAATGGTAAGAGACTTTCATTTGCAAAAGTCAGTGTGATGTCTCACATGTCTGTATTGGATGCAAATTTGGAGAAATGTCCTTGACTGCTGTTGTTAGAACTGGCATGATTGGATATGTGACATTTTAATGTAGATTCAGAAACAAACTGTATTATTACTGAAAGCAGAAGATAAATTTATTGAGATGGTCTGAATAATTCTACAGATAGCTGCTGTCTCTCTCTTAATGAGTTTTAGTGTCTGCAAAAGGAGGAAACCCATGGATTTGTGGAAAGCTCTGAAGAGATTTCTTTTTATCCTGTCTCACAGCCTGTCTCCTGAAAAGTACAACCTTCAGCACTGACAACAATAAACAGAAAACAAAGGTTTTGGGAGTGATCTATGACTTTGTTTCACTGTTGTGCAAAGGTGCAGGATCCCTTTGCAAAATGATGGAAGCTCATCTACCTCACTAACAAAAGTTACGTGCTTCCAGTGCTCGAAACAGAAATAGTCTTAATCTGCAGTCTTCTGAGGTGAATTATAAGTTTTCTTTAAACTGAGGCTGTTTAGGTTTGATAGCTTGGTGTAGCGTATTAGAAAGACATTTGGTGTAAACAAGGTCCCAGTCCAGGTTTATTTTTCAGAAGTTTCTAATCAGTGACAGAATGTTGGTGTTTGATAATTTCTAAAGGAAAGGTGAGTTGGGAAGCACAGAGGGAAGCTGCTGTAATGGTGGCATTTATGGGATGGGGTGCCAGCAGAAGCCCTTACTGGATACGAATTATGAGCCTGTGTCATGTTCCAGGATGCACAGCTGGAGAAGCTGCATTCCCTGTCCTTCATTCTCTATTAGCTGTAGAATGAAAATTGCTATTTAATGGCATTTCTTTTGTGGAATGTAAATTGGTACTTCTGTTTTGAAACATTTTTGTAGATGCCCTGGGTCTGTAGTCCGGTTATTGGAATCATAGAATCATAGAATCACTAAGGTTGGAAAAGACCTAAAAGATCACCCAGTCCAACCGTTCACCTATTCCCAAGCTCCTACTAAGCCATGTCCCTCAACACAACATCCAGTCTTTCCTTGAACACCCCCAGGCTCGGTGATTCCACCACCTCCCTGGGCAGTCCATTCCAGTGCCTGACCACCCTTTCTGAAAAGTAATACTTCCTCATGTCCAGCCTGAATCTCCCCTGCCATAGCTTGAAACCATTCCCCCTGGTCCTATCACTAATGACACAAGAGAAGAGGCCGACCCCCAGCTCACTACAACCTCCCTTCAGGAAGTTATAGAGAGCAATAAGGTCTCCCCTGAGCCTCCTCTTTTCCAGGCTGAACATTCCCAGCTCCTTCAGCCGCTCCTCCTATGGCCTGTGTTCCAGACCCCTCACCAGCTTTGTTGCCCTCCTTTGAACACGTTCCAGGGCCTCAATATCTTTCTTGCAGTGAGGGGCCCAAAACTGGACACAGTACTCGAGGTGCGGCCTCACTAGTGCTGAATATAGGGGAACAATCACCTCTCTGCTCCTGCTTGCAACACTGTTTCTGATGCAAGCCAGGATGCCATTGGCCTTCTTGGCCACCTGGGCACACTGTCGGCTCATGTTCAGCCGAGCATCAATCAATACCCCCAGGTCCATTTCCTCTACGCAGTCCTCCAGCCACACCGCCCCAAGCCTGTAGCGTCGCCTGGGGTTGTTGTGGCCGAAGTGCAGGACCCGGCATTTGGCCTTGTTGAAACTCATCCCATTGGCTCCAGCCCAGCTCTCCAGCCTGTCCAGATCCCTCTGTAGGGCCTCGCTACCCCCAGGCAGATCCACACTTCCAGCCAATTTGGTGTCATCTGCGAATTTACTGAGGGTGCACTCGATGCCCTCATCCAGGTCATCAATAAAGATATTGAAGAGGACAGGCCCCAGCACCGACCCCTGGGGAACACCACTCACGACTGGTCGCCAGCTGGATTTGACTCCATTCACCACCACTCTCTGTGCCCGGCCCTCCAGCCAGCTCCTTACCCAGCCAAGAGTGTACCCATCCAAGCCTCTGGCTGCCAGCTTCTGCAGGAGAATGCTGTGGGAGACAGTGTCAAAGGCTTTGCTGAAGTCTAGGTAGACCACATCAACAGCCTTTCCTTCATCCACCAGATGGGTCACTAGATCATAGAAGGAGATCAGGTTGGTCAAACAGGACCTGCCCTTCATGAACCCATGCTGGCTAGGCCTGATCCCCCAGTCACCCTGCACATGCCACATGATCTCCCTCAAGACGATCTGCTCCATAACCTTCCCTGGCACCGAGGTCAGGCTGACAGGCCTGTAGTTCCCCGGATCCTCCTTACGACCTTTCTTATAAATGGGAGTCACATTGGCAAGCCTCCAGTCTTCTGGGACCTCACCAGTCAACAAGGAGCGCTGACAGATGATGGAAAGCGGCTCGGCTATCACCTCCGCCAGTTCCCTCAGCACTCTTGGGTGGATCTCATCTGGAATTGGAATATTGGAAAAACACTGGAATGTTGGGAAAACATTCCTCTCAGAAGGAGTGATGAGGTATTGGAATAGGCTGCCCAAGGAGGTAGTGGAGTCACCATTTCTGGAAGTTGTAAGAAAAGGGTAGATGTGGCACTGATGGACGTGACCTAGAGTGGTCACAGGCATGAACTGATAATTGGACTAGTTGATCTTATTGATCTTTCCAACATTAATGATTCAGTTATTCTATGATAGCATTCATCCTGTGAGCTGAGGCTCTTCTCAAAGCTAGTCTTGCCAGCCATCTACTTTTTCAGGCCCCAGTAAGTGTCTGCAACTTTAAAAAAACATCAAAGAACAACTCTGTAATATCCAGAAGAAGTTATGAAGTCACAAAAATGAGCTAGAAAATCAATCTCTTTCACCAAATTGGCTTTAAAGGTGTGTAGGTGTGTATAAGAATCTGGGAAAATGCTCTTGAGCAAAGGACAGTAGAGAGGCAGTGATGATAGACACTGTGAAAAAAAAAATTGCATATTTCTACCATTTTCTGGTGACTATTGAGAAACACATTTGAGATACTTGAGCTCACAGGCTCAAGGGAAGTGTTGGCACAGCTGACACATGGAAGGCAACATGTGGATGCCATAAAAATAAGATTTTCATGGATGTGATGTACAAAGCCTTCTCCATAAATGAACCTCAGGCAGGGTATGTGTCCACATGCTCTGAAAGCTAGACAAAAGGAGGGGAGATCCCAGCTCGTTGCATACCAACTAGGCTACTCATGGCAAAAAAAAGAGCTGCAGTATTGAAACACGGCACCCAGCATTTGCTCACTTCATATTTCTAGTCTGTGTTCCATTACTTTCTATAAGGCAAGATGCTGGCAGCACCAGTACAAAGTTCACTACCAGCTCCACAGCACGTGCCTGAAGCCAGGCTGCAGTGAGGCCTTCTCCTCCTGGGACCATACTTATGAGGAGCTGCAGAAGGAAGATTGTGCCAATCAGAGTGAGGGAGGTGTGCTTTCCTTCCAAGCCGAGGAAGCAGATAGACAGTGTTTTGGCTGTTTCCAGGCAGATCAGGCTTTTATTCCCCTTCTCTCTCCCTTTTAGTGTGCGTAAGTCAGTGTGCACAGAGCTGGGCTTGACCCTGAGTCAGCAGTGCGAGAGCACTCATTCACCATGTGACAGAAATCATGTCACAGCATCATCCCACGGAAGAGAAAAAAAAAAAGAAAGAAAGAAAGGAAAGAGGCAAAGAGGCTCAAGCCCTCCGATCTTTCATCCTCAACGAATTACTGTTCGGCATATTAGTGACACCACTAACAGTAGGAAAGCTGCTTTCTCTTGCAGTGGGTTTATTGAGAAGATTATTAAAACTTTTTCATTGAAGAACACTTGGCAGAGACTTCTGAAAAAGTTCCAAGGACGTTTTTGCCCGCATCCACCTCCAACGGAACAAGTAGCACTTGGGGGAGAAAAAAAGCAAGCAAAACCCCACCGCCAGTCCTCATGGCTGCAAAAAAGGGTCCTGAGCGAGCATGCCTTGTGAGTGAGAGGGACACCAAGAGGTACTCCTTAGCCCTAGACAGGTAACACAGCTCCGTGCTTCCTTCTCTGCCATTGCTTTGTCTTTGTCAGAAACATGAGGGTCACTCATGTGCAGACGGGCTGCCAAAGCTGAAGTATGGGGATTTTCACTGCATGTATGGGGAACAGCTTTCACTATTTTCCAAATGTTTTGTTTGATATTTTTTCATTTCCAAACTTTCTTAGTAAATGTTTGATGTATTTACCGTACAGCAGCCTGGTGTATCTGTGTCTGTGATGGACTGAACCTATCCGCTGCTGAAGCAAGAGTCTCCTGCTATGTATTTTATAAGCTGAGTAGATTTATTGAAAGATGCAAAACCTCATGGATTATGTTACAGTTTTAGGCTGAATTATTATAGTGCTATTGACATCATGTTTGATTCAAAGCTTCTTCATGCTTGAATGTCTAAATACTCTATTTGCTGTGAAAGAAATGTGATGCTACTAGGGACTTGATCCTGCAAAACCTTATTCGTGTGGATACTCTGTTAGGCTTGAAGCTGATGTGTCTCTCATGTGCCACAGGTCCTATAAGTAAATGCTTGCCTGAGTGAAGAAAGACCCTCTGAAAACATAAAATGTGTTATAACTTGGGTTCAAAATGAATATCAGTCAGTCACAAAATAGCTTAATAGTTTTAATAGTTAAACTTATTTTCATTCTTCTTCTTGACTCAGCGCAGCAAGTTTTTTTTTTTTTAATATCTGTTCAGTTACAGCTTAGCACCTCTTGCCATTTCCATTATCTCATTGGTTTTCAGGTTATTTGTTGCTTGGCTCTCTTAAAATGCGTGGGACAGAAAGGCATAAATGCTGTCGGTTCCAATGGAAATCCATCTCTCCATGTTCTTATACTGGAGTCACTTCCATCATATTTTAGTCATTTGAATGTCTGTGTTATTATTTAAATATTATTACACAGTTCCATAAATATAAATGGCACTGTCCAAAATGATTTTTATGGTAATGTTTCTGCTTTTAAAAAATACCACATGATTCTACAATTCATTTTTGTTACTGAAGTGTTTCAGAGCCTTTTCAATAGCTTGCAATTGTGTGGGCACAGCTTCAGTGCCTGAAGTCCTTTGGCCTCTCTGGACACAGGGGGCATCTCTGGACAAAACTTTTACAAGGCACAGGGAAGAGTGCCCTGAGGCAGAGACAATTGTTAGGAAAGGTGTGACATTTGTTCTTGTATCTCTTATGGCCTTTTTTACCAGGTGAAGTTTTATTAACTGCGAGAGCTGATTACTCATCCACATAGATGACCATCAATACATTTCAAGAACCACTTGGATTTGTTATGTCCTTCTGTGTTGTCCCTCCAGCAGATTGCAGGATGATTGAAGTCCTCCGTGAGAACCAGGGCTTGTGAACCTAAGGCTGTACCTATGTTTCTATAGAGGCCCAATCTGCCTGATCTTCCTGTTAAGATTGCCCATAGCAGATTGTCACTATCAACTAGCCCTATCTTCCCTTTAATCCAAACTCATAAGCTCTCAGCTGCCTCATCCATCAATGGGGATGCGGCCTGCTGGGCTCAAGCTTGCACAGACCAGCAGTGGGCACAGCCTCAGGTGTCTTAAGCCGATCAGTAGCAATAAGCTCATTTTAGCCATTGGTATAAATTACCATATTTTTCCATTCCCTGTGTGTAGGCTTAATGAACAGCTCCAGTGCTTTCAACAGAATCTATTTTGCACACGGATTGCCTCTTTCTTTGCCAGCCCCCAGTCTCTTTCTTTTTAATAAATGCTATTATTACAATACACAGGGAACAAAACTGTTTTTATCTCAATCGAGTGAGTAGAAAATCTGAATACAGGCCCCGTTCCCTGTGCACAGCCTGTGAGGGAGGGTGTTTTAGACATGCCAAGACTGTCAGTAGTCACTAGCGGGTTTGGATGCATTGAAGTTTCTCCTGCCAAACTTTAAATGCTTAAATGGGGCCTGTCTTTAACTGAGCTCTCTGAAAATCAGGTCAGCTGTAGGCTCTTAGGATAATTCAGGATGGAAGAGACCTCAGAAGGTCTCTGCTCTGACCTCATGCTTGAAGTAGGGTCAGCTCATATATCCAACAGGGTTGCTCAGGGCTTCATCTGCTCTAGTCTTGAAAATATCTCACAGGATGTAGACTGCACAACCTCTCTGGACAATTTGCTCCAATACTGAATTCTTGTCATAGTCCTTTTTTCCCCTTATATTCAGTCTCCATCCCTTTTGTTTTAATTTATGATCATTTCCTCATCCTTTCTTCACACAAATTAATTAAGCACCTCCTTCTCACTTACCTCTTAATAAACATTAGCAGACTGCTACTAGGTTCCCTTGAAGCCCCCTCTTCTCTAGGATGGAACTTTAGTTCCCGCAGGGCAAAGTGCTTCAGCCCTCAGCCATCCTGGTGGCCATCAATTGATCCCTTACGATTTTATTGCTTTTTCTTATACTGATGGCTTTAAAACTGTACAGTGTATTCTAGATGTAGTCTCAAAAGTCTGTTCCAAATGTAGGATTTTGCACTGATCCTTGCTGAATTTCATAGGTTATCTGTCAACTCAGTTGTACCTCTGGGTTGGAATCATATGTCAATTTGATCAAGGCATACTCTATGTCCTTCCCCAGGTGATGGATAAAGATATTAAACAGAACTTGTCCCAGGATAGCTGACACAATCCACATAGAATCATTAAGGTTGGAAAGACCAATAAGATCATCTTGTCCAATCATCAATCTATGCCTGTGATCACTCTAGACCATGTGCAGCATCCACTCTTCTATTTAAAGCCTCCAGGTTGGTGACTCCGCCACCTCCCCGGGCAGCCTGTTCCAATACCTCACCACTCTTTCTGAGAAGAAATTTTTCCTAACATCGAACTCAATATCCAACTTCTCACCATTCTCCAAGAAGAATATTAATCACAATTGTAACAGAATCTGAAGCTGAGCACTGAGAACTTCCTGCCTTTTTCAAAAGATGTCTGTAACTCAAATCAGAGGAGATTCATTTTTTTTTAGATTAGGCCTAGGATAGTTTTCTACTTTCTTTTAGCAATTGAGACAGTGTTGTGGGAAAATAAATTCTTCAGATAGTTAGTTATTTGATATGTTGATTACCTATCAAGTGATTTGGATAATAACTCTTAAAAACCAAAGAAACGTCTTGACCAAATTCCTGAGTTTTCTAGACCATTTTATTTCTTGCTGGCAATAGATTAGTGTAATGTTGACCAGAAATATTCAATATCACACTTCATTAACCAATGCATTTGTATCAGATTGTACCAAGTACACTGTGAGTTGGATTTTGGCTTGATGTGCATTTCTGATTATATTATTTATGTGTCATTACAGTGGGATTTGATTACCATACAAGAAGAGAAACTCAAAGCTTCTTGTCTCAAGAATTTTGCTTTTATTTTACTATAACTGAAATGAAAAAACAGGCATATGCAGAGCTAGAAAGACTCAAAGCTTTAATTGACCTTGGTCTAAACGTGTAGAGTTACAGTGACATACCTACCCCTACTTTTACTTCTGCTGTTGAACCTACATGATGGAAATAAGTTTTATTGCCCTCTGCTAAATCACCCTGACATCTGTGCCACGTAACTGCTGAGGGTCTATGACATACAGAAGATCTGAATCTTATCATGTTCAACTCGGATGGATGATGGTAGCGCTCTGAGAAAAGAGGCACAAAGAGGGTGATGCTGGAAGTGGGAAAGATGTGTACTTTAGAGCTTGTCTTCATGTAGAAGCTTTTAACAGGATTTAAACTTGACCAGCATTTATTCTTATCTATCAGTGAAGGCTTAGACTTGCACTTGATTCCTGTCATCCAGGCTCATACCACTAAATGAAAAGTTTGAAGAGAACTTGTAAGAGAGTGTAATCAGGTGGAGATTGATTTTCTATGATGTTGATATAGGGAATATTTTCTTCTTTTTCTGCCTTCCTGCAAGTGATATGCAAACTCTTATTGGGTCGAATAAAAGCTTTCCACCACTCTTAGTGCCTTGTGAAAGTCAGTGATTAAGAAAATTTTAGGTGTTTCTTGTAACTTCTGAAAGAGGTTGGTTGTGGGCCCTGTGGTTATCTCCTTCATACTGGCTTGTCATCTGGACAAAGCAGTGTAACGGCGATCTCAGCAAAACCCATACGATTGCTTTTTGCCTCGTGTAAGCAACATGAGACATTCTAGGAAGAACTGTGTCTGCCATACACCATCTCCATAGTACAGTTATTCCCATTTCATCTCAGAAAAAAAAAATAAATTAGAACCAAGATGATAAATGGTATAAAACAAATTAAATAACTCAGTCTCAGGAAATTGATGGTGAAGGCTTTATACCAATGATACATAAAAGTATGATTGGTGTGATAAAGGTAAGCATGGAATGGTCATTCAAAATTTATAACATTTGAACTAATTAAAACATCAGGCAGACAGCTTAAGACTAACAAAGATTGCATTATTTTTATATAAATCATAATTAATCTAACCACTTTTAAATCAGCCAGATTCATAGAACTACAGAGTTAAAGAATGGCTGAGGTTGGCAGGGACCTCAGGGTCCATCTGGCCAACCCCTGCTCAAGCAGGGACAAACACAGCAGGGGACCCAGGGCCATGCTGAGGTGACATTTGAAGATCTCCAGGGTGGAGACCCCACGGCCTCTGGGCAACCTGTGCCAGTGCTCTGTCACCTACACAACAGAAGTGCTTCCATGTTCAGTGTGAACTTTCTGTGTTCCATTTGGTGTCCACTGCCTCTTGTCCTGGCACTGGGCACCACTGAAAAGAGCCTGGCTCCATCCTCTGCACCTTCCCTTTAGGTACTGATAGACATTGATAGATTCCCCTGAGCCTCCTTTTCTCAAGGCTGAGCACTCCTAGCTCTCTCAGCCTCTCCTCACAGGAGAGGTGCTCCAGTCTCTTCATCACTTGGTGGCTTCTGATGAACACTCCAGTGTATACATGTCTCTCTTGCTATTGGGAACCCTAGAAAACAGAACACACTCCAGGTGCAGCCTTACCAATGCTAAGTAGAGGGGACGGTCAACTCTTTTGACCTGCTAGCCACATTTTGGGAAGATTACCATTAGCCTTCATAGCAGCAAGGTCACATTATTGGCTCATGTTCAATTTGTTGTCCACCAGGATTTCCAGGTTCTTCTTTGTAGAGCTGCTTTCCAGCTGAGTGACCCCCAGCATGTACTTGTGCCTTGAGTTGTTGTGGTTCCCGGAGGAAAGGTCTGTGAAGGGCTGTTAGGAATAAGCTGTGTTTCAGCTAGCTCCCAGCCTCCAGATTTGTGCAGCCTGGGAGAAGCATCAGGGAAGCACCACTCTGGACATCTTCTTTCCTTTTTTTTTTTGTCTGTGTGTGTCTCTTTGTTCTCACAACGGAGTTTGGATACATGTCTCTGAACACTTTTGCTGTAACTCTGTACAGCTGTTGCCATACTTTTATGCAGAAGGAAATTTGTTCACAATAGATTTATGCATACATGCTCAGACTCTCAAAATGAGACTAGATAAGATCATCATAGCTACAATTGCAATCTAATAGACATCTAAATGTATTCAAATACATAAATATTGCCTTTGTTTTGTGCTCAAAATACTGTGGGAGGAAAAGAAGAATCTGGATGGACAAGCTATAAACAAGGTATTATGTGACTTAGAAATGTTCAAGATGAATTAAGTGTTCGGTTGAAATCAGAGTTGTGTCAGCATAAGGGATGTGACTATGGCTTAAATAATTTTTATCTCTGAAGACATTTTCATACCCTTTCAGACACCAAAAATTACTCTTGTCCCTTGTGACAGAGGTTCTCTCCTGAAGGAAGTGTAGTAATTCCACATTTTGCTCTTTTCGCTGGGGTTCTCATAGCAGTCTAGGATGGCAATTATTCTTGTCAGATCAAAGCACCCAACAGATCAAGTGAAAACAAACAAAGGGAAGTTGCAGTCAAAAGCTCTTGCTAATGATTTGTGTGGAATTTACAATATGTATTAATATTTTCTTCCCTCCGTATATGCATGACTCAGTAGGTGCCTTTCTCTGATGTTTTCCCTGACTGTCTTTTTTAAAGGAAAGAGAATTTGAAATGGAGAGAAAAAAAATCTTTTAATCTGGATCTCTTGTTGCAGTGTGCTGAAGCAGAGATCTGATGCTCAAAGGCTACATCTTGCTCTAAAGCACTCAGGAGGGGTTTACAGTTTGTCACAACTGATCTCTGCACCTTAAGCTTTTGATTCACTCTTTTACAAAACTGTCTCTTAGATTCTTTTAATTAGTGGCAGACTGGTCTCAGAAGCAAAAAATAAAATAAAATGAATGGTTATGCACTAGAGCTGGCAGGAACCTTCCTAACTCGTGGGGCTGGATGCTGCTCTGTGAGTTCAAAGGGAGCAGCAACACTCACCACCCCTGACAATGAGACCACTTTCATTTAGGCACTTTTAGATAGAATAGTGTCACATTTGTGGGTTTATGCTGCCTCCATTTGCTTTTGCATCTGCTCAGTGAGGTCTGTGGACAGTGTTTTCCTAGCCCTCAGCAGAACTGTGAGGCTTTGTTTGCTGATGGAGGGGCTTGAAGTGGCCCATTTTGTTAGCAGCAAGGAGAGGATTTGGTGGCTCCGAAGTTGACAGGGGTAATTTTGGCATCCCTGCCCTGACAGGCTGTGGAAAGGATCATGACTCATGTTGTTAAGATGATTTTTACAATCAGTGCCAGCTGATGAAAATCGAATTAAAGGGAAATTAATTTTACATGCAAACTGCAGAAGAGCACTGGAAGTTAACTCCAGAGAGGGATCACAAGAAAGAAAACCTTGCATGCCCCAATCTCCTGGGGAGAGTGAGAAAACTACAGTATTTTATTCAGCCATCTGGAAGGAATCAGTTTGTGGTACCTTCTGAGTCTAATTCATCAGCAAAACATTGTGTGCAAGTGACACAGTGCACACGAGGAGTCCGATGAATGCAAAACTCAGGCACTGGAGGACGACTGGCTGCAGGCACCCTGGCTGCCATATGGGCAGCCCATTCCCCAGATGGCTCAGCTCCCATTTATTTGCTGTTGTGGGGAAAAAAAAACATGAAAAGAAAAACATAGCAAAAAAAAAGACTGAGAAAACTAAGTGTCTCCTAGGCATCAGGGATCGCTCTTTCATGCAGGCTCTTGGAGGCAAGCACAAGGAATCAGTGGCCTCTGCTGAGCAAACAGAGACCGCATGCTAACCTGGCTGGGAAACAAGCTGACTCAGGGGAACATGCTGAACCCTTGGAACATCTCAAAAATATTTACAAACCCAAACCCACACTTATTATGTACAGTTGCAGGGCTCAGCTGCCACGAAAGCAGAGAAAGTGCTATTGATTAGACAGGCCAAGAGCCTCTGAGGAACTGAAGAACCCCATGGGCTGATTCTTACTCATCAGTAGATGAGGGCTGTGCAATGCCCTGGTGAGACCAGCGGAGCAGTTGCAGGCTGCTCCAACTGCCCAAAAGGCAGCTGGAAAGGTTTGTGACTACAGTGCCTTTTTTTCTTGACACTGATCACTGCTGATTGGCAGACAGTGGTGCAATTTATTTCCAGTGAGATTTCAGGCAATTTTTCACTTCCATCAACAGTACAGAAACACCACACAAAGTCACTAAGATGCTTGCACTTCCCCTTCATGCAGCTGATGAAACAGCTCTTCTTGAAGAAAAGTCTCTACTCTTTTGAATGGGAAAAAGAGGCTGTCATTACAAGGGGAAGTGAAACAAATAGCTGTAATGTGATTATATGAACATTACAAATATCCATCTGGGCAGAATTCCCCTTTGGATACCATAGTGCACTCTCATGAGCAGCAGCAGCCACAAATGCTGTAGCTGGAGTGACATAATGGTTTTTTAAGGTTTTTCTTTTTTTTTCATTTGGGCTCTTCTCAGTTGGGAGATACAGAGAAGGGGCTGTTCTTACTTAGCAAACCATCTTCAGGCTTCCAAGAATGAACTCTGGGCTGCCCTAGTGCAAGTACCACATGTGATGGTTGTTCAGGAACTCCTGCAGCCTCAATGCGTCATAGCTCCGCGTGTCCCTTCTCCCATCCCTTATTTCCCAGGAAAGCCCTAAAGAAGGACAGCACTGGGGTTTTGTGACAGATCAGATGTCAGATCAGATGGGAAATTACCTTGGGATAAGACGGTTCTATGAGAGCTGCTTCTGCTGAACTTTTCTCTTTTTTATGGCACAAAGGGCTCAGCGAGCTTTGAAGAACTGATTTCTTTGATTTTTTAAATGCCTTTGAAACCTTTTAGCTAATATCTTCCATGCTCAGGCCCTGCTGGAAGATGGAGAGTTTTTGTGCTTGAGTGAAAATTTGAGATAAAACAGTTCTGCATGCAGAGAGAGGAGAGAAATGTCTTTAGTCAATTATATTAACAAAATAAAAGATTAAAAAAATCTATTTTTGCATTGTCTTCATAATAAAGCTGTTGGAAATAGAAAACCAAAAATTCCCTCAGAATTACCTCCATGCTACGCGGAACTTGGTTGGTATCTGCCTGAGGTATGACTTTTTGAAATTCTTGTGCTGAGCAGTCGGAGTCCTTTTCTTTCTGTCACCTTTTTCATTATGTGCACAATGTACACAAGCCAGAGAAAGTCACCCTCCGCTTCATAAACTGGTAAATGATGTAGGAGAGCCTGGAGAGCTTGGAAACCCTGCCAGAGCTTCATTTCATGTGCAGCTCCCTCCCACCGAGTCCTGCTTGCATGAGCAAGCCTCCTCGATGAACCACTGTTCCCAGTGCTGCTTTTATCTTACAGAAGAATTAATTACATACTTTCTGGGGCTGCAGGGTTAGAAGCCAAAATAACTGGGGTTTTTCTTTTTTAACCTTCTGTTCCTTTCAATCCCAAAGGATGAGCTGGCATCAGAAGAATTTCAATGAGGAGAGGCAGCAGCAGGAAGAAGAAAATGCTGAAGCTAATCAAGCATATCACTGTCATGGCTACTTACAGGCCTATGAGGATAGGAAAGGGGAGCAGCACCGAGCACGGAGGAAGCTCTACACAGCATCAGTAATTTGCATCATCTTCATGGTTGCTGAGATTACAGGGGAGTATCTTTGCTCAGCTGTGTGCCCAGCACATCTGTACTCCTGCCCTTTTGCACTTACTCTGCCTACGGTGACGCTCAGTGCACAGGGGTGACCCCACCTGGGATCAAGTAACACTCCTTCCTCTCCAGTCTTTAAAAGAATATATTTTTTTCTCCAGTTAAATTAACAAAATAAGCATCTGGGTAGGACTAGGAGGATCAGTTAATGGCCTCAACTGTTCTCTCAGGTGTTTCAGCTCAGATAAAAGTGGCTGCCATGTCTCAGCATCATGTCACAAAAGGATTTTTAATAATTTAAGTTACTTTTCTGGGAAAAGATAAAGGGATTTTACATGCTTATTCAGGCCAATGAGCCTTCAGCACTGGTGAGGGCCGCTTGCAGCAGGATCTGATATTAAATGCAACAATCTTTACAAAATCTGGGGAAATCCACGGCCAGATTCACCATCTGCTTTTCCTCAGTTAAGTCAATGTATTTATACCAGAGCATGTTTATCTCTTAAATTGGCCTGCTGGTGTGCCTCTGGATCAATTGAAGATTATTCCCCTGTCTAATTAGCTTTCACTTCTGGACCTATGATACAACATCCAAGATAAGTTTTTGGCTCTCTCCTAAAGCATTTGCTTTCATTTTGTACCCCTGATCTGCCCTCTGGATTGCTTCTGTGATACTGATACACACCTGATAGTTGCTGGCTCTTTAGTTTCCACTTCTCTATGGTGAGGTAAGGTAAGAAACAAGGAATCTCACAGGTCTTTGCCACATGTATTCCAGGGGTATGAAAAAATCGGCCAGAAAGGTCTCTGAAAGGTCTCTGTGATTCTGTGATTCTGTGATTCTGAAACCCATGTTTTTCCAGAGCCTGCCTGTGGAGTCCCCATGAAAATGAAATAGAAAGGCTTTGCGTTCCTCACAAGTGAGACTTGGGAGCACTGATGGAGACACTGCACTTCTGCCTTTGCTCTTAGCTGCCAAACCCAGCAGAGATTTCTCCATCTCTTTCTTCCCACAGGTTTCTTCTGCATGAAGCCTGCTTGTTTGTAGGTCATGTGCATTTTGCCCATGAAAATTGGTGCACACCACCAATCTCCATGCAGTAATTTCCAGTGCCAGAAGAAATGCATTATTAGCAAAACCATGTAATCAGCAGGCCTAAGTTTGGTGAATGCAGCAATGCTAGAGGATAATTGGAAGGACAGATGATACGTTAACTAAATGTTTCATTTTGCTTAATGAATCATACAGCTTTCTGTAGTGACAGCTTAAGTAACAGGCTTGAAAACCATTTTGCTTCAGACCATTACACTTTGACAAACCAGTTATTAACAGCAGTTACAGACAGCAGTCTACGGAGTTTTTTGTAATTATGAACCACACATTTAATTTTTTTAATCATCAGGCCAGACAGCATGTGCCTGATGATTGACCAGAGAGTGACTGACATTTTCTACTGCTTTGTGGTATGCAAAGCTATAAACAGCCATCATGAGTAATAGTAACTCATAAAGGCCACTTGTTGGGGGTACTGATACAGAGCAGTAAAAGCCTGTAAATATTGCACAGTTTTTCCTCCTGAGAGTAAGCAAGATATTCCCCTTCCTTTTAGTCTTAGGAACAAACAACTTCTCAGGTGTTATTATGTTACACAAGAAAGAAAAGCTACATCACTCTCAAAGATGTTGACAAACTGTGTTTCACTGAACCCCTAGATACTCCCTGTGATTTTTTTTTCTTTTCATTCAAACCATCTGTGCTGTCCCACATTGCCTTCCCAAAAGGGGCACTGCTGGCCAAGCCTGCTGCACAAACCATCTCAGAAAGACTATTACCTTCTCTTCTTCCAATGTAATTCCACTGCAAACTCCAGAGATCTGGAGATATTAGTCAAGCCAATGACACCCTGTGTACAGCCCTGATATAAAAGTGCTTTCCAAGGATTTTTACTGGCTAAGGACCAAATATGAATTTCGAAGTACATTTTTTCCACTTGGATAAAGAAACAAACCTAGCATGTGTTATCACGTCAAAAAGGAACATAAAGACTTGACCAAGTTGCTAAGATAAATGGACTGAGATCTCAGAAACTCACCCAAGGCATCAGCTATGGCAGCAATACATAAAATAATAATTTGCCAACATTTTTCAGAGACAGCAGGCTAGAAGCAAGCTTTTGTAAGGTTGTCCCAAGGAACATGGAAATACATTATCTAAAATGCAATAGGGCTTTGCAGGCAGCTTGTGATCTATGCCTTTGTTTGCTGAAAGGTAGCTGATGCCCTGGCTGTTAACATCTGTGCACTGTCAGACAAGCCTGTTTCCCTCTGCTATGTAGAATTGTTTTCCACCCATGAAAGAGCTGTCCTGCAAACAGTGAAAGTCTAGAATCTATGTAATGACAAAAAAATTAATGTGCCTTTACATCTGCTTACGTTCTGGGAAATCCTCATGTTGTTGAATTTTACATTTTACTATTGAGAATGGGATGCAGCAAAATTCTATAGTCCTTTCTTTTCCCTTTTGGGGAGTGACTCACAGGCAGCTGTAAGTGGGATTTATAGGGAGGCAACGGAAGAAACAACAACAAAAAAATGTTCCTTGTATGTGTGATATGCGTTTCCCTGGGGGGGGAAACCGCACAGTATAATGCATTCCAATGTAAGATCTGAATATGAAGAAATCAAACAGGTAGAGCATCTTGCTGGCATAAAGACTTTACATGTATAAGGAAACAAGAGGCTTCTCTACATGTCCATTTGGCAGTGGTGTTTTGCTGAGGGTTTGAAAGAAGCATTTTGGGTTTTACAGTGTTTTTCAGATTCATTTATTTTCATGTGGGCACTGGTCAAGAGAAGTAAGTGAGCTGAAGTTAATGAAACAACTGAAGAAGGATAGAAATACACTGACAATAGAAATTGTCAAATGCAGAAACTAGATGCTTTGTCTTGATCATTTCACATTCCCATTTTTTTACATTAATTCTGTGATGAAAACATTCCCCTGCTACGCCAAGTTGGCAGGACAGCTTTCTGCCTGTGGTCCGTGTCTTTTCTTGCAGCCACTGGCAGCTGGGGTTCGTTTAGAACAATCTTCAGTTTCTTTGCCTTTAGCCCTGAGACATGGTTACAAGGACTTGGCAAAATAGCACTTGGTTTGCTGGGTAAAAGAAATGCAATTTCAGACAGCCTATTTTTTTTTTTTCAGAATTCACATGAAAATCACCTTCCTCACCCCCAAAGTAAAATGACATTTAGCCACATTTTTTTTCAGCTCCAACAGCAAAATTAAACCACGCATTACAGCTATGAAATGGTAGATTGGTCCTGCAAACAGAACATTTTTCTCCATGCCCTTACTAAGATGGCTGGTTGTTTATCACAGCTCTTATGCTGGAAACTTCCCTTTTATTCCTATTTAATGTTTGCCTGTGACAAACAAAAGGTCTGGCATCCAGTCATCAGGAATAACATTCGTCTTTCCCTGTTACAAATAAGGAATCAGTTCCAGCAATCTACAATACTATAGTGAAAGGATACTGGAAATATGATGCCTGAGTCTGTCTTTCACCAAGAAAGATATTAAAGTAGTTGTAGTAAAATAGTCCATATAGTAATATAAACACAACAGTTATGAATCACAGCATTGTCCTTAAGACACTCAGTTATCTATGTGGGACAAATACCTTGTTATTTATTTGTACCTTTCTCTGCATGAATGAGGTACAAAATGAAGCAATTTATGAAGAATTTTGAGTCATAGGTCTGATCTGTCAAAATGAAATACTTCCTAGATCCCATGTTTGATCCAGTTGACTCCAGGATGTGACCAGAGCCATGACAAGGCCATGTGCTTCCCACAGGTGGACAGATAGCTGGCAGCCTGGCGGTGGTCAGTGATGCAGCACACATCCTGGTGGACCTGACGAGCTTCCTGATCAGTCTCTTCTCACTGTGGCTGGCCTCCAAGCCTCCCACCAAGCAGTTAACTTTCGGGTGGCACCGAGCAGGTAGCAAATGAGAGAACTGCATCCAATATCCAATATCAGTGTCTATTTGATTTCATTCTGTGATAGTTATGTTTCTTGCTCAATTTCTGAAGTGTGTTTCCAGTTTAATATGCAGGTGGGTGCCTTGACAGAGTAGCGGAGAGCAGTCGGGTGGGTCACAGTCACTGCATGCTGACTGACTGGAAGAACTTTACCTCTTTTCTCAGACTGATAGATTGGCTTTGTCATGCAAAACTGTATGACAAGGCTCAGATTTAGCAGGAGCCACCTGATTGCCTCCAGTGCCCTAAACCAGGCAGCAGAATAAGTCAGGGCAGCAGTCCTACACAATCCTTTGGGTATGCAGCTACTTTTAACAGCATGGTTAGAAGCACAGTATTGAATGAGACTGATGTATGAGTCAGACTTACTTCCACATAGGAAAGTTCTCTTCAGCTGCCGTTTCTTTCTCTTACAATCATAAGTTTCCCAAGCAATCCCTTGGTATCACATGCTGTACTTTGATGGTGCTAGCAGTCCTAAGTAAATTTGAGTGAGAATATTTAAAATAAAATATTTAATACTACTGAACTGGTCTGGATGATTCGCTGGGATTTTGCTAAGCTTCTACATTGAAAAATAATGTAAAGATGACCTCTAGCAGTGGTGGAGTACACACACATAAATGACTTTACAGTGGTGGAGTATATACACACGTACAGACATTCTTGCAGGTGCTCACAAAGGCTGTTGGCTCCTTCATAGCTATCAGCACCTTCTTCTGGGCCAAGTTTGCAAGGTTTCATTTTGTAATTTGGAAAATAGAAACACCACAGGTGTTGAATACCACTTTTAGCTTTTCTCTATGTCCTTTTAAGTAAAACTAGACTTCCAGGAGGTTGCAGTTTCATTCATTAATCATCAATTTTAGACAAAATAGTTATTTTTATAAGCCTCTGAGGCCCAGACTGATGCAAAATTTGTGACTGTCATGAAAATACATTCAAAACTGTACACTGAGGTTTAGCTGCTTTCACAGATTATCAGTGGAGATCTGTGCAAGTGGTTTGTTCTTTATGGCTCTCTATTTCTTCGCTGTGAATTTTCATTTTCCTTGGAATTGTGTCAGTTGTGCTCATAAAGTGCTGCATTTACCCATTCAAGTCACATGGCAATTACTAGTTCCACATCCTGTTAAAAACATTCTGCACGTTCATACAAACATCCCCAGACCTTGCCTATGGCAGTTTAATAAACGTTGGCATTGGGGACATCGGATTTAGTTGAGCACAACTCAGAGCCAATAGAGACAAAATTGAATTTTGCTGCCCCAGGGACAAAATAACTTCTTTTGTCTTTATCACCACTAGTGGCATTGGTTGGAAAAAGTCTCAGGAGAGAGGTAGGAGGGGTTTGCTGGCCTTGTCGGGGGCATTCATTGGTTTTCTGAATTGTGAAATGAAGGGAGGTGGGCAGAAATAAGGGAAGCTGTTGGAGGGGATTATGTCTTCCAGCAAGTCTGAGTGAGCCATGTCTCTCTCCTTCCCTCCCACCTCTATTCTTCTGACTGAGCTAATCTCACAGTGGGAGAAGAGCTGGTTCCTGGGCCTTCACAACACATTGGATGGGCCAGGCAAGTACACAGGATGTAAAAGAACTGCTCTTTTATTTCTTCTTCCCATTCCTGTTTCTTTTACTCCTCCCAAAGCTCCTACAACAGGCCTTTTCTTCTCTCCAGTTTCTCCAAATGCTCCATGAGCTCCACATCGGGAAGCAGACAAAAGAATGTAGAAAACAGTTAGGCCACCATCTTCATAAGGTTGCCCAGGACAGCCACTTGATTTGCCTGTGACCAAAATATGTCTTGGCCCATTCCTTATGTGCACCTATCAGCTTACACACAAGTGACTCTCTTGGCTGTAGGATTCACAAACTTAGAACAACTAGCATCATACCCTTAATAATTCTTGTGTTTCTGTTATGATTACTGTTAAAATTAGATTTTTAAAATTCATAGAAATTCTGGGAGCTTTGATGTCTATGATAATCATTTGGATGGTGACTGGTGTGCTGACATATTTGGCTAGCATGAGGCTGCTACACCCCAATTATGATATTGATGCTGCAGTGATGCTCATCACCTCTGCTTGTGCTGTATTCGCCAATATCCTGTAAGTTACCTTGTTTTCCATTCCAAATAAATAACTTCTAACAGTGAATCTGCTGGTGTATTTCAGTAATAGATGATGGAGAGATATTGACCTCAAAAATATCCAGAGTGTAATGAGTTTTATGAGAGTATGGGTTGGGTAGAGAAGAGAGGTCCCGCTGCTCTCCTACATTCTCTTTGCTGCCAAACTGGGGAGGGAAATTACAAAAACAGAAACTCTGTGAATAAAAATAATTATTTCTATTTCGTATTTTATTAGACATCAGAAGATTCAAGAACTCTGTAGAAAATGAGTTCTCATTAATTCCCCTACTCACAGACTTTCCCGTTTGTATGCAAAACACTGAAATACTTACCAATGATCTGCTTAGCCACTCTGTGTTATTACCTAGTGTGTCTGATTGTACTGTTCAGCATTCAGAAATGAGAGAGGTAATGACGTGTGTGATGTCACTGCTCTCAAAGACACGATAACCTCAGAGTTTTACATCTTTTGCAGACTAAGCCTGATTCTGCACCAAACTGGACACAGGCATAGCCACGGAGCAGAAGCCAGGGAAACCTCACTGGCCTCTCTGGAAAAACCAGCTCTGAGCAATGCCAGCCTGCGGGCAGCCTTTGTGCATGCCATTGGGGATTTATTCCAGAGTATTAGTGTGCTAATTAGTGCACTTATCATCTTCTTTAAGGTTAGTTTCATTAGTTCACTTGCTCTCCTTGCAATTAAGGATAACGATTTTTTTCACAGCATTGTAAAACTAGGTTCTGTGTAAATATTTTCTGTGTTTAAATGATACGCATTGTAATTTAGTCAAGGACAATTATACTCGTTCTTGGGAATTGAAAAGGCTATTGGGAGTGTCACCATTTCTTGGTGTTTGAACTGAAAGAAGGGTATTTTCATGTCTCTCTCTTTATTCTCATACACTCATAGCACCCTCACCCCCTGCGCTAACTGGCAAATGAGGTCAACGCTGATTCTGTACTAGAAGAATGGAATGCATTATTCTTACAGATTAACTAACTAAAAATGGCAATAACCAACAATAATGAAATTAACAAAGTATTGTGTTCGTATTTTTTTAGCCAGAATACAAAATAGCTGATCCAATCTGCACATTTGTGTTTTCCATCTTTGTTTTGGCAACCACCATCACCATTTTAAGGGATATTTTGGTTGCGTTAATGGAAGGTAGGACCTGATTCCAGAATCAATGGCTATATTTTGTTCTTTCTCTCTTGCTGACAAAACTATAATAGGATGCCTCTCTATCAATTTCCAACACTCGTAAGTGTGATCATGCTAAAATTCTAATTAAAATTTTAATCTGAATTCTTTTCTACCATTACACCAGAAAACTTCTACACATTCCAATTTTTGTAAAAACTGGCCTATTGGTGATTTATTAACAAACTCCCAGTGTATTACTAAAGCTTTAGTTTGTCATAACATTATATTATCCCTTCAGCAAAATAAATGTCTACTTGCTTTGTTCATTGTGTAATTCCTTTACCCATGTGAAAAACAAGTCTCTGCCAAAAAGACCAAAGAAAAGAGAAAGGCTGTGCTTTGAACCGTGTCTGTAAAACAGACAGGGTGCAAGAGGCAGAAGTTTCAAAGATTTTCAGTTATGCCCATCCAGAAAAGCAAGCCAATGGAGCTTTCTAGTCACGTTCGGGCACATGGAAATAGACAATTCCCAGCACATCAACATGAAGGCAACAAGAGCTATACTCAGTAATATTTAATCCTGCCAGCTATGGGTCTGAACATTTGATGTGCAAGGCCAAACGTCTGGAGCAAGTCACAAATGCATGTTCTTGCCTTCCTTATACACTGAATAATGCAATACAACGTCTTTCTCTGCAGTGAAGATTTAGGGTGAAAAGGAAAAATAGCTGTAACAAAGCAGGTTTTGAATGTATACAAGTTACTTGGTGTTACAATCTGCATGCCTGTTTAATTCTCTTTCATTCTTCCCCTACTGCTGGTTCAAGAAAGGAAATTTTCAACATTCTTTTACAGTAAAGCTTCATTCTAGTATTGATCTTCTTTCAGTGACTGAGAGATAGTTTACATTTGTGTAGAAGTGTACCTGAATAGAAGGCAGCAGCTGGCTGTATCTTGGCTGCTGACAAAACAGATGATCTCTTGATTACTGAAAAACCAAACTACCAAGGAGGCCTGGCAGCCCTGAGGGATCTTTTTCTCAGAGCAGAGATTGCCAACTGCTGTAAGCAGTACTCACATGCTCTGCCACAAGCCTCTTCAAGCTTGAACTCCAGGGAATTTGGTGAAGCCAGTCTTCTGCCTCCTAAGTAGCATATTTCTGCCCAGAATTTTCCGAAGAGAAATAGGATATTGGAGGTAGTGACTTATTAGCATCAGTTATGTTATGAGAGACCCAATTAATCAATACAATACTTATCATTATTATACTTAATAATCAGTGTCATTAAAAATACTTTGTCAATTTACTGATCCAAGCAAAACATGATAAACACAGTTGTTCAAGTAGGCATAAAGGTGCACTTCTAAATTCCCATGTCTCACGACAGAGAAGACCCATAATTCAATTCTTTGGGCAAATTTGGACTGAACACTGAATTTCATATTGCAAGTACCCCCGTTACAAGTGTCCTCATTCTGAATAAGGGTTGACATCGTCATTATCATATTTTGTATGAAGGCCCATTTAAGAAGACAATCACTTATCTACTAATTAACTAACCTGTAATCTTGTTTTATCTCATTTAATATTCCCAGGACAAACCATTTTAATCTTTGTTTGTCTTTGCCTCTCCATTAAACTGATGTTTCTCAATCATGTATGGAGGACAAAATTCCTCACAGATACTCAGGTGAGGCCATAAAATTAGCACTCACAAAAGATATCAGTGCTGAATCAAGACATGATCTGATTAAACAGTTGACCTGCCTATGCACATGGGACCAGCAAAATGTCTCCTAACACGTGCATAAGTTTCATTCTATAGAGAATTATAATACAAAGAATAGAAATGAAGTTTACAGTGAACTCCGAAATAAAGGGGCTTCCCAAGACAGAATATTTTAATAAAAATTGTACATCTAACTGAAGAAAGGTTCATGATGTGTTTTCCTCTAATGATCATATTTATTCTCTCTTAAAATTTATCTTTTTTCCCCACAATTTCTCTCTCTAAGGAACAGAGAAAGAACTTTCTTATGATGCAGTGAAAGCAAGAATTTTAGCAGTTGAGAAAGTGGAATCTGTTCACAGCCTTCATCTTTGGTCTCTGACGATGAATCAAACGATTCTATCTGCTCATGTGGCCACAGGTCAGTAAATTTCTGTAAACAGGGAAGAAGTATTCAGCAGCTGTCTGGGAAAGGTCAGGTAGTTCTGATTGGTGTACAACTGGCTGTATATCTGTTCTTGTTAAAATAAATGCCATTATTTTAGTGGAAAAATAAGAAAAGTAAAATGAAAAGCTTTCAAATCGTCCCCTCAGAAATCCTGCCAAAATAACAGGGGCTTGTAGTTAGCATAAAACTTGGAACTGCAGAGGCTGTGGAACAAGGAGGTAAACTACAGCATATTTCAAATAAATTAAAAGAATTAGATCCAGACCAGACTATTCTCAGAATATCAAATTGATTTTGGAATTGTTTTGTCAAATGTGAAAAGTGTTGATTGCTAGTAACAAAAACCTACAGGCCAAATCTGCATTCCTGATGCCTCTCCAGATGTAAAACAATCTTTAAAACATAGTTTGGAGCATAGAGAGAACTCCAGGGCAAACATTTTATCTTTAAAAGTATCTTTTTAATAATGTCCTTATTCCTGTTGACAAACTGCCCGTTATCCACATCAATTTTCTTGTCTGTTTGCTTTTTGCAACATGTACGTGCTATAGTTCATGTGAGAAAACTCTTCTTACGTAGTGCTTCATAGGCAAAGACCTCATGAAGCCCTACCTTCCCAGGAAGAGTAGGCAAATTCCCAATCATTTAGCACTGTTATTGCTCCCTGACTGGATGAACAAATCTTTATTAAGTATTCTTGCTTTCATCCAGAATTTATCTTCTGTCAATCTGAATTTCTTTGATGGTTAAAGTTGGGTCTTGCCAAAGTTGCATATTCTAACCACATTCAAATGAACAAACCTTTGCTGCCATGTAGAAGGATATAAAGGACAAGGGACACTGCTCAAAATCAGCTGCTTCATAGAAGTGCTAGGCCGTTTGTGAATGGTTTCTGTCACTCTTCAAACTATTACACTATATTTAATTTAATTGTTTTCTGCTTGCTGTCTATAGCAGACACAGTGGACAGTCAGAAGATTTTGAAAGACATCACCCAAGCCCTGTTTGAGCACTACAGCTTTCACTCCATCACCATTCAGATTGAATCAGGAGAGGATCAGAAACAAAACTGTGTCTTCTGTCAGGAGCCAAGGAATTAAAGGAAGCATTATGTTATGCATAATAATGACCACTCTTACAGGTCAATGGAGACTATATGTGCTGGTTATTTGTAATTGATTAATAATAAATGGTAATTAACTGCACTAAAAAGCCCTGCCACTGAGAGCTGTGCATGGACCATTATTTGTTGGTATTGGGTCCATCTATCAGCTAGATTACCTGTCCATCAGTGGCTACCTTCAATTACAAGAGATTCTAAATTACTCCTCACTGGCGTGACAGGCTGGCACTAAAGCAACATTAAAGAGTCCCTGTTTGTAATCACAGGTAACAAAAACTAATCAACCTTCAAATTACCCACAAACTAATTATCAAAAAAGGTAATGAAATGTAAATTTGGTATTAGCAAAGCTCAACACTATTACTCAGGATAAAGGAGAAAATTTAAACTTGCATGAGGGATGAAGAGATCTGGAAAACAAAGGCATGCTGATACGTGCTTTCTTTGCCTTCCTCCTCAGATGCGCACCATATTCTGCAGCATGTATCACAAAAGCATTAATTCCATTCAAAGTTGACAAATAGTTCTTCATTTCATGGCTACTTCTATTTAGTTTTTCAGCTAGCTCCCAACCAAACTCTTCTACCAGACACAGGCAGTATTCTAACCATTGAGACAACCCGTAACTCATATTGCCCAACACAATGACAGACTGTGATGGAACACGTGTAGCAGATTTTTGGAAGTCCTTGTCACAGGATGCTGCTGAGTTGTGACAATAAAAAAGACCAAGCGCTCCTAGAAGATGAAAATGTAATTAGGACAAAAAAAGACTTAGGGGACTTTATGAACATCAGCACAACCTGTGTTAATAACACAACTTGTGAACTAACGCCCTTCTTAGTAATGACTGTGGAGTGCAACCCACTAATGCTACATCTCTGAAGTCATATCAGATAATTAAAACTCCTTTGGCATGTCACACAGTCATTTGCTGATCAGGGAAGGGACATACCTCCCTTTTGGGCAGCAAATTCCCAAATACCCTGACCAAGGTGTATGTTAAATCTTCCTCTTCAACATGCTCCGTGGTCACTTTCTGCTCTTGACCATAATAGTGCAGCTTCAGTTTCCATGCAGAACTGGACTTAATGTTTTCCCACTTCACACTTCTTGCTTCCACAGCTGTAGGGCACACTTTATTAACCTGTTACTTAAACATAAAGTGTGTGAAACCAGGTGCTACTGAGTTCCTAAGCTGACAGTTGAACAGAAAGAGCACTGAGTTATTAAGCATTAAGGTATAAAAACATCTTCCTTTTTATGGAATTCAAGTTTTATTTGCAATAGGTTCACATTAATTTTCTACTTTATCATCCTAAAAAGATTAGAACTTATTATTATGAGCTTTTGGCTATGGATAGATAATTCATAACTATGTGATGAGAGACCAATACATTAAGTTGGCAATCATTACCTGTTAAGGGGAAAGGCAAATTATTCTGCTTCGTGGAAGCTTCCTGGAAGATCTTGTTAGATAAACCTCTCAGTGAAAGATAAGGTATTAAAATACAGAATTTCATGAGTATCTCATTATTTAGTGACTTGTAAGAACAAAGAGAGCAATTGTGGTATTCAGTACAATGCTAAAGACAATTCTTGCCCTTAACAGTTGAAACTCCCAAAGATAAGACATAGATAAATCAGATCACAGTAAAAAATTTGGAATGAAGAAATGAATTTTAATTTTGGCCAGTTTTTCTGCTGCTATAAATTAGCATGCTTGCCTCCTATCAAAACCAGCACAGCTGTGTTCAATCGGTAGCGTGGACATCCTTTTTATTAAAAGGGGAGGACAAGGTAATAGTATGGCCTTCATAGAAGAATATTTTGAGTGAGATGAGGATACAGACCTGGACATAATGGGGAATTTGAGGGCGCAGTTGTATTATCATGGACAACATAAAAGTTAATGAGTTGGTGAAAGAAGCATCTCCATGAGATACAGATTCAATTCTGAGATTTAAGTTGGGATAGAGGTGAAAACAAGAAGTTTAAAAGCAAGTGTTTGTCTTAGGAAAAGTTTCAAACATGAAAGTAACAAAGTCCCGTGGAAAAGCTGGATGGAAGCAGCCAGCACAAGGACTGATGAGGATATTGTCCAAATGAATTGAAAGGACAGGGAAGACTTACATTAAAACTTGGGGAAAAAAGTGATGAAACATAACGACACAAGGAAAGAAAATGTTAACCCAAAATACTGATCCTTAATGAAAAAGAGTAGGGGAAAGCTGCAAAGGAAGGTGTAAGAAAGAAATGAGAAGGCAGCTGCCATCCAGGTATGAGGTTGTTTTCAGAATAATATCTGACTGTCTGAAATTTCTGCAAAAATGCTGCTGTGGTGCAGGAAAGGTCAGGGCCACGGAATTCAGAGACAATTTATAGGTTTTTCTGTTTTTATTAACTTTACATTCTTTTGATCATCTGCAGAATAATTGTAAGAAAATTGATAAAAAATTGCTTTCTCTAAATCCATTCTTGGAGTTATTGTGAAAAAGAGAAGTATTTACCAAGAAAGTAGTCTAATTCCATATCTATGTGTATTTTGGTGGAATTCACTTCACATGGACAAGTACATGGATTACTGGCAACACTGAAATTTTAAGTATGTAAGTATGTTCATGTCCCTCTAAATGTTAATGTAGCCATTTTGCAGCTTGTAAATTATATAGTTCTCTAACCTCCAAGCAACCCTCTCCATCTTTTCTACAACCAAAATCTCATGTAAAGCTTGGTGGATATGGAATTTGCAGGACTTTTTTGAGCAGAAACCACGTATCTGACCAAGACAAAGCTGGATTATCCTTATCTAGCACTGACAAATGGCCTAGATGCCAAAGTTGCACAGAGATGCTCACCAAAAGGTGACAGAAATACTTATAGTGACTCAAAATGGAAACATGTAAGGTGCAAACCTGTTCTTAGGACCGCAGGCGTAGTCCTTTTCTTAAGAATCATTTCCTGCTTGTAAAGCTGGCATGCTATACCAGACCTTCTTCCGTGCTTCACCCAGCAATAATGCACACATACATACTTTTCTTCCTCTCTCCTTTTTTATCCCCTTGAACTGTTGTCCCCTGCTCCTCTATTTTTTTCCCATTTGTCTTTTTTTTTTTTTTTTTTTTTTTTTTTCTGCAAGGCCTAGACTGTGTGCCTATTCAAATTCCAATGCAAACATCATATTTTTTTCACTTATTTTTTTCTGCTTACAGCCTCTCCCATTCTTCTTCTTCACTCTGTGCGGTTAGATTAAAAGCTCCTTAGAAAGAGGCTGCCTTTACTCCATGTCTGCTGACAACATGGTATGAATGATCTTTTCATTTGACTTTATTTTAAGCACAATTAAAATGGGGTCCTAATAAAAATCTTCCAAGTATTGCACATTAGTCCATGTCAAGCACAACAATATAGTTAGTTTGTACTGAAGTTACCTATAAGTTTCATATCCAAAAAGTCATCTGCACTAGCTCCAGCTTAAGGTACGCTTTCATAATCTCAAGCCTGCTGATAATGTTCAGCTAAGAAAATAAAATCATTTCCCACCTAAGTAAACACAATTTAATCAAGAAAGTAATTAGAAACATTGAGTTGCTTAACTGCTTCCTGAATCATCACCTTCTTGAGGTCGTTCAGCAGGACTTCTCATTGCCAGGACTTTGTGTCAGACTGTATCTAGCAAGAATGCACTGCATTGAAGAATGCTTTGGAGAGCAGCCCAGTGAGAGAAATGGCTGCAATGGAAGTTCAGGTTGGATATTAGGAAACTGGGGGTCTTCAAGAAAAGGGTAGATGTGTCACTGAGTGGCATATTCTAGGGTGGTCACAGGCATGGGCTGATGGTTGGAACAGGTGATCTTAACAGTCCTTCCAACCTCAATGATTCCATATCTCTCTATGATTCTATACAATAGAGGAGTTTTAAGATGGTTACATTCAGATGCACATCCCAGTTGTTACATTGCTGAGGAAAGTGGCTGCTTTTCAATGAAATCTTCGCTTTTCACTTTTGATTTAAAAGAAATTAAAAATAAAAAAAAATGAAAAGAAGGAAGGAACAGAAGTTAAAAGGGCTGTTTTGTAAAACACTCCTGGTGGCATTGGAGTGGTTAGGCCCTGGAACGGGCTGCCCAGGGAGGTTGTGGATGCCCCGTCCTTGGACGTGTTTAAGGCCAGGTTGGACGGGGTCCTGGGCAACCTGATCTGAATGTGTATGTTTGGTGGCCCTGCTAGGCAGGGGGGTTGGAACTACATGATCCTTGGGGTCCCTTCCAACCCGGGTGATTCTGTGATCTGTGATTCTGTGATACCTCATGATTTGCATCCTTCTGTAGCAGCAGGGCTCACTAGATTTGTGTCCCAAAGTGCATTGCAGTCTGCTCTGACATGATGTGCTCTCTCTCCTTGTCAAACACTACAAAATGAAAGAGAATCCATTTATTCTAGGGATCTGGGACACAAAACACCCAAGGTATGAGTGCCATGACAAGCTGTGAAAGGTTTCCTGCTGTGACAGATGGCATAGGACTCCTTGCACATTATACCTATGACTTTCTCAGCTATTGGGAACAATCATTTAGGCCTTGTGAAGCACTGCAGTTTTTCTTTTAATTATTATTTTGTTATTTCCTTCTGTTAGTTATAGTCTGTACGACTTTCTTCTTGAAGACTGAAGCCGACTGGAACTGTTCATGTAGCTTCTGTCTAAAGGAGAAAGAGCAAGAATTCATTAATCATATCACGACTTGCTCACCCACAAAGAGAAATGAGAACACTGGGCTAGCTGCTGGACCAGGCAGTAATTCTGTTGTCAGAACTTGTGGAACTGGTGCGCTTCCCAGCAACAGCATGCAACCCAGATCTTTAACTTCTGGCTCCTGCCCTACTTTTTCATTTGCTGACAGGGAACTGTAAGAAATACTTTGAAGGATGCACTGTGCTTTGAAGGATGTGGTGCACTTTGAAGAAGCAGCAGAAACTACTGATGAGCTTATGGGGATGTCGCATCCAGCCTTCCCCTGCCATAGAGGTTTTCTGCAAAAGCAGTTCCTTTGTAGGAAGCAAGAGAAAATGATAAGGGCATAAATGGGAATTCCTGTGGACTTGAGTGCTATCACAGTGCCAGTCATCTGGGAAATGCTTGGGAACAAGCTGCAGAGCTGCAGTCAGTCTACAAAGGGGTGCAGCTCCCCTCAAAATGCATGAGCAGCAGGAACAACTCCACGGGGTGCCGGCAGGAGGAGAGTGTGAATGTGAAGGGAAATTTAACAACTCCCTCTGCCCTTTCAACTACACTTACAGAATTAAATGCAGAATCTAAGATCATAAAAAAAAAGAGAATGTTGTCTTTGAAAGAATAGAGTTTCGACTTTCTCTGAGTACTTTCTTCACTGTACGTGTTTTTTAGAATTGATCAGGCACATTCATTTCTACTGTGTATTAGCAGAAAATAGCTGGTCATCCATTAGTCTCCTGCTGAGTTTCAATTGCAAAGATATAACTGAAATCTGGTATTAGCTGTGACAGAGAGGTTTAAGAGCCACACAGGATTCAATACTGTATAAAAGACATGAGTCAATAAGGCCTTTCAACAGTGGTGTAATGCCATTAATTTGTATTCTTGAAGCATGCAGGGTTTGTACCAGGCACAGCTGAGGTTCATATGAGAACCAGAGCCCCCCAAAAGTTCTCCCCAACATGGAACAGAGGACACCGGAACACCTTCCCTGTGAGGACAGGCTGAGAGAGCTGAGGCTGTTCAGCCTGGAGAGGAGAAGGCTCTGGGGAGACCTGATAGTGGCTTGCCAGTATCTAAAGAGAGGCAGTAAGGAAGAAGGGAACAGGCTCTTTAGCAGGGTCTATCATGACAGGACAAGGAAAAATGGTTTCAAATTAAAACAGGGGAGAATTGAATTGGACAGAAGGAAAAGGGTTTTTACAATAAAGGCACTGGAACAAGTTTCCCAGAGAAGTAGGTACCCCATCACTGGATGGACAGGGCTCTGAGGAACTTGACAGAGCTGTGGGTGTCACTGTTTATTGCAGGGGATTTAGATAGATGGCCTTTAATGATCTCATCCAACTCAAATGATTCTATGATTCTGTAAGTTTCCTTGGCAGTATTGTGGGTGAAGAGATTTGCTTTTCGGGGCCCTGAGCACATCTCTCCTGTAGTGTCCAAGCAAAGGAGACATCCTGGATGATGGCAACATGGTTACTCAAGGAGACAGAGAGGAGTGATCGCAGCAGTATTTGCCTTCAACCAAACAAAATATAAAACTTATTTTTATCTTGTCCCTTCTCTTTTCTAAAAAAAAAAAAATAATAATAAAAATGCTGCAGAGCTACTCGACCATGCAAACATTCTGAGCCTTGTCTGCAAGTATGAGTCACTTTTTTGACTAGAAACAAGAACAATGAATTTTTCATTTTATGATTCACTAAATGGATAGAGGAGATACCTTGCCATGGAACAATAAATTTAAGCTTAAATCCCGAGGGTGAGGGGAAAAAAAAGATTTTATCTTTCTTTGTGGAATTTTTCAAGGAACTTTTAAATTTCCCCAGTGTATTTTGAGTCTCAGCTAACACTGTGTTATTCCACGCTGTCTTTGCCTGAAGAATACTGTATATATATAATTCTGTTTCTTTTCACTTACATAATTTCAATTCTTCTGTAACATAGAAATTTCTTTTAATCAGATCTTGGTTACTGTAATTGAGGTAACCCCCAGCTGTTCCTCTTGGTGTAAAAATCCGTATTTCCTGCAAGGGAGAGCTACAGAAGGAGGGCGTATTGCCACCACTTTAGGACAAGGAAACAGAGGACATCGGTCCTTGCTTTCCAGATACTGCCAGTGCAAACCTTATCCATGGCACATTTCTCACTTCCCCAGAGTCCCCGCATCCCGCAGGAGCTCATCTGTAGCTGGCCATTAGTGGAGGTGATTTGGGCAGTCACCTTCTGTTGATGGACTATGAGGTCTTACGTTTGGACCCAAAAGCCTATGGAATGTTGCTTTTCCCCATTAGAGATTTATCTAGTTGGGAAGTCCCAGAACTGAAGCATCTATCTCTTTCATTGTCTCTTGTTACCCTCTTCCTTTCACGGTGAGCCTACTTGGAAACCACTTGGGATTCAGCTAGAGAATGAGATTTCAGCTCCTTGGAAAACAACCTCTGAGACTTGATAAGGATTCCCCATCATGCAGCTGTCATTTATAAAGAACCCTGGGGATAAAATAATTTGCACAGCCTCTCCACAGCATCTCATTTACAGCTTCCACTAAAATACTGATTTGAGTGAATTCTTAAACACTGAAGAAAACACTTAAAAAACAGTGGAAATAGTAGCTATTAAAAAGCAGCAACGCACTAGGAATTTTCTTTGATATTTTTTTCAATTTATATAACAAAACATTATTGAGAGGAAAAAATATAGTCAATACAAGTAACATTATAGCTAGCTGTGCAGCAATTTGATGCTAGAAATGGATTAAGGTGACAGGAAAAGTCAATGCAGTCTTAAATTAAAGGTGAGAAAGTCAATGAAAAGTCAAAGCTGGTTAGGAGTCTGTGAAGTAACAAAGGCTACAGCTCTGTAAGCACAGAGTGCCTTTGTAACCCCACCTTATGACTAACTGTGTTTTACAAATGTTCCTTCAAAGAGGTAACTGAGTACATGTTTGCTTGAAGTTTGAACCATTCAATCACTTGAATGCGTTGGGTTATTTCAAAGAGGATTTGCAAAAGGAGAGATGTCTGTTTTTGTATATTTTTCCTTAAAGAATAAGCAGGTAGATTTTCCCCTCAAGGTTTTATTTTTACGTTAGAAATTTAGGTCCTGATTCTTTCTTTTCTTTATTTTTTTCCTGAAAGAACCTACAAAATTAATAAAGTCATTCAGAACAAACAGGTTCATGACATTACTAGTACCAGAAGATCTTTTACTTAAGGGGGACTTCTTTTTTACTCACAGTTTTATCTTGAATTGTAGAGTTGATTTTCTATATTAAAGCAAACAATAAGGAGAAAAATCCATTGCATTCCAGCAGTATCTAATCTCTGGGGGTTTAGAAACCCTCCAATAAATCAAGAAAATACAACGGAATATTTCTCTTATTTCTTTTTAAAAAAGTAACTTTTGTCTCTGAATTTTTTTCTAATACTGAAAACTGAGCTTAAATAGCCCCATTGTTTTGTCGACAGTCTCTGTCCTTGATATCTAGTATGATTTCTGCCTGAAAAATAAGACAGAGCTTTCTCTTGCTTTCAGCATCTCCCATGTGTGCAAAAGGACTTAAAGGAACTTGCATCTCTTACACTGACTGGTGCTGGGTGACAGGATGTTTTTTTGCATGCAGTTCAGGTTGGGTTTTGCTCTTTTGATGCTTTTACCACACTAGGTAGAACAGCTATAGTAATCACAGACTGTGTGTAATATGCTAAAATAGTATCCTAAACAAAGCTCCTTTTCCTAAGCACAATTTATAATATGAAAACATGTGATGAAAGTAAATGACACCAAATTGGAAGGAAGTGTTGATCTGTCTGGGGGTAGAAAGGCCCTACAGAGGGACCTGGAAAAGCTGGATAGCTGGGCTGAGGCCAATGAGATGAAATTCAACAAGACCAACTGCCAGGTCTTGCACTTTGGTCATGACAACCCCAGGCAATACTACAGTCTTGGGGCAGAATGCCTGGGAGACTGTGTAGAGGAAATGGATCTGGGGTTATTGGTCAATGCTTGGCTAAATGAAGATGATCAGGGAGCACCTCCCCTACAGAGACAGGCTGAGCTGGACTTGTTCAGCCTGGAGAAGAGAAGGCTGCGGGGTGACCTCATTGCAGCCTTTCAATAACTAAAGGGAGCCTTAAAACAGGAGGAGAATCAACTCTTTGAAAGGGTTGATAACTGCAGGACAAGGGGAAATTATTTTAAGTTGAGAGAGGGAAGATTTAAGTTGGATGTCAGGGGGAAGTTCTTTACAGAGAGAGTGGTGAGGTGCTGGAACAGGCTGCCCAGAGAGGTTGTGGATGCCCCGTCCCTGGAGGTGTTCAAAGCCAGAGTGGATGGGGCCCTGGGCAGCCTGGTCTAATATTAAATGGGGAGGTTGGTGGCCCTGCATATGGAGGGGAGGGTTGGAAATTCATGATCCTTGAGGTCCCTTCCAACCCTGACCATTCTGTGATTCTGCGATTCTGTGATTAATTCCGTAAATGTGAGCCAGCAGTGTGCTCAGGTGACCAAGAAAGTCAACCTGCATCCTGGCTTGTATCAGAAAGAGCATTACCAGCAGGAGCAAGGATGTGATTATCCCTTTGTACAGAGCCCTGGTGAGGCCATACCTGGAGTACTGTGTTCAGTTTTGGGCCCCTCATTACAAGAAAGACACCGAGGCCCTGGAATGTGTTCAGAGAAAGGCAGAGAAGCGAAAGGAATCTGGAGCAGAAGTCTTATGGGGAGTAGCTGAGGGAAGGCAGATTGTTCAGTCTGCAGAAGAGAAGGTTCAGGGGAGACCTTATCACTCTCTACAACTGCCTGAAAGAAGGCTGTGGCAAGGTAGGAGTCAGCCTCTTCTCCCAGGTAATAATGATAGCATGAGATGTAATGGCCTCAAGCCAGGGGAGGTTCAGGTTGGATATCAGGAAAAATTTCTTCTCCAAGGGAGTGGTCAGGCACTGGCGCAGGCTGCCAAGGAAGGTGGTGGAGTCACCATCTCTGGAGGTGTGCAAGAAATGGCTAGATGTTGTACTGAAAGATGTGGTTTAGTAGGAAAATATTGGTGGTAGATGGATGGCTGGACTGGATGATCTTGCAGCTTGCAGTTGAAAAACCTTGTTGATTCTAGGATTCTATGATGCTGCCCTCAGCCACCATAGCCAGACAAACACAAGATTAAAATAAACTGAGTCCTCACTGAAGTATACCTTATGTCTTCCCTTTCTGCAGAACATCAAACTTTCTGACAAATACGGATGATAGAAATCTTCGCCATCATAGGATATAGAAAATGCAGCAAAACGGTTAGCATGCTGGGCAGAAATTTAGGGGCTGCCAGTATTCAGTTCCAGCTTACAAACATATCCTTTTACCACAAGAGCAGGAGAAAAAAAGATTTATAATAGTTCTGATATTTCACTACAGTCTTGCTATCTTCACTGGCTTTTCTGGCTGAGGTGGTTAGAAGCTCAGCTGTGAATGGTATTGACTTCTACTCCAATAGCCAAAGAACTCAGTGCAGTTTGTATTACTTCACACAGAAAGCTAGGAGAGAGAGTTTGAATGCACATTATTAAGACTCAGCTTTCTTGTAGGTTTTTTTTCATTGTTCTGTTGATCAGGAATAAGAATACAAACAGTAAAGACAATGAGATATAAGCACCAGTTTATCTACTTTTCTCGTGGAGGAATATGTGAAAGATATTGAAACAATTTCAAGTGGTAGTGTTGCTCTCTAACAGACAGATGCATACTGCTATTTAGAGGTGAACAATGAGCAGAAAGTAACTGAAGTGGTAACAACCACTTTAAAATCCATACCTTGCTCTTTTTATGGTGAAATAAATCCAGACTTTCTGCTCATTGTAGTTGGTTCTTCAGCACATTCATGGTAACGATCGACTTAGTTGATTTGCTTCTGAGTATGAAAACACCATGGAATACAATATGGCAGCCTCAATCATTATGTGGATGTCTTTACAAAATCTGTATCAGAAGTATATCCAGTCTTACATCCTTCATTCACAGCTAACCCAAGTGGCTTCTAAATGCTCAAAATGTCTTTGGTCTTTGGATATCACTGGGTGATAAATCTCGTGGTTCAATAGTGACATTAAGTCTGTTTTCTTGTCTGGTATTTTGTGACTGTTCCAAAAGGCAGAGGAAAGAGACTGGGGCTCAAGGGTATTTTCTGTGTTTCAGACTCAGAAGATAGGGTGTTTTTACACTGCCTCCATTGTGATTTCACTATGAGCACAGTAGAGGATTGCATCTCATTGCCTAAGGGTGTGAGTTCACCATAAATGCTGATGTGTCTGTCAGCAAAACCAACAGACACTGACAGGAGAGTGTTTTGCAAACTGGGGAGCAATTCTAGGATCTCTACTATTCTGATAGCTTTTAACACCCAGAGATATAGACTGCTCAAGAAGTTTTTTACAAGTTTGCAGAGACTTACCTAATACATAGTTTCCATGGAGTCTAATAGTACTCCTCAGAAAACTCTGAGAATCAGTCTAACTCTCCTACACAGATTTGCCCTACTTAACTAAGTGCCCATTTATTTTTGAAGTTTCTTTGCCATGCTTACTACTAACCTGCCACACTGCTGCTGTTGCAGTCTCTTGCATGAGCCTCTGTTTTTGCTGGGTCCAAATAGCAGGGTATCACAATCACAGAATAATTAAGGTTGGAAAAGATAACTAAGATCATCTAGTCCATTCATCAACCCATCCCCACCATGCTCACTAACCACGTCCCATAGTGTCGCATCTATAATTTCTTAAACACCTCCACGGATGGTGACTCCATCACCTCCCTGGGCAGCCTGTTCCAATACCTCACCAAAATATGGAACATCTTTCTGCTGGGAATATTTCACTGTGCCTCTGTGAAATATCCAGACCAAGTTGTGGCATCAAAAGGAGTTCTGTCTTACATCCTTCAGGCTTTAAAGAGTCCACAGGAGCCTGAGAGCACTGTTCTTGGATACGCATCCAGATGATTTGGCTTTGAGAAAAATAAGTGGTGTTAGAAAAGCTGATTACTGAAATATTTAGCAATTTTGGCAGCTTAAGGGAAGAAAAAGAAACCGGAGAGAAAGGACATTGCATTTTTAATGGGATGTTGCTGCACCAAATATGGTTTTGCAGAGGTTTTAAAGTTCATTTTTGAAGACTCTGGTCCATACTTCTGCTAATAAAGATCACATTTAACCTTGCCTTCATAATCAAAGCAAAAATGAATGAGTTTTCAGCCCACAAATCCATCACATAAACATGCTGTTCTAATCTTCCTTGAACACCAAGGGAATTTGTTTCTCTACCTAAATCCCTAACACAACATTACACTGATAACCTGACAGCTTACATAACGAACACCATTTGGGTTGGTGAATGTGTATGGGGAGTATGAGGAAAATAATAAAATAAGAAGTAGCTCATATATTAGGGGAAGATGTATTGTGAATTATTCTGCTGTAAAAATATTTCCTTCAGCTGCAAGTATGCCAGTGTGGAATGAGATGAAGCACTAAGATTAACCTGAAAAGCAGAGCTGTGCTGAGTTCTTAAAGAAAAATCTAGACAAAATGCTCTCAGGCTTCATCTGCTCCTATTACTTCACCGATATATTTTCCTCAGATTTCAGAAGTAGGCTTGGTCACAGAATAGTTTTTATAACTTTTTATTTTATTATGGTTCAACCAAATGGCCATAATAAGGTTCCCTGCTCCTCCTGAGGTCCTGAGCCAGCAGCTGCAGCTGAAACACACAGTGTGTCACAAGATTTTCCAAGGCCTTATTCTTTCACTCAAACCCTTTAAGGAGTATGACGCATAAAATGCTTTTTAGCCATCATCAGTGGTGAACTTTCAGTCCCTTTCTTCTGCCTAAGTGTGATCTCCCAAGTAATGCTCAGGACTGTGAATTCCCAAACTGATCATAGAATCATGGAACTGCTAAGGTTGGAAAAGAGCTTTAAGATCATCTCATCCAACCATCAACCCATCCCCACCATGCGCACTAAACCACACCCTATAGTGCCACTGTTCCACCTTTATTGAGCACCTCCAGGAATGGTGACTCCATCACTTCCCTGGGCAGTCTGTGCCAGTACCAGGTCATAGTGGCACCCAGTGGAGTAGAAGCTGGAAGCAAGAAGCTTCTTCCTCCCGTTTTCCTCTCTGTTGACATTTCAGAAAAACAATATCTCTGTCTGAAAACCAAAAGCCATTGAATTAACCAATCAGAACATCTTATCAGCAGAAATTCATAAACTCACAGAATAATTTATGTTGGAAGTCACCTGTGGAGGTCACTACTCCAACCTCCTGCTCAGTAGAGGCCCAGTTAGAGCAATTAAAACTTGCTGTGTTTTAGCTATCTTCAGGGAGGAATGTTCTACAACATCTTCAAGTAATAACTTCCCATTCTTGACCACTGCCACAGTAAAATAAATTCTCCTTATATCAAACAGGAATTTCCTGAATTCTATATTGTATCTGTTGGCTCTCATCCTGTTCCTGTATATCTCTAGGAAGAGCTTGGCTCGGCCTTCTCTCTTCCTTTCTATTAGGTAGTTTTGGGCAACAGCAAGACCTCTTGGACTGAACTACTCACCAGACTGAACAAACCCAGTACTCAGCCTCTTTTTCCTACATCGTATTCTCCAGCCTCTGTCCTGCTCATTGCCACGCTTCAGCCTGTCAAACCTTTTTTGCATTGCAAAGCCTGAAATGATAATCACAAACAAGTCTATGGGCAAAGGAATCATCCATTAAGGAGTAATTAATCTTCTCAGTAGCAACTTTGGTGTCTTTTTACAATTTTCTTTGGTCTTATATTAGGAGATATCCATCTTATCACTGTGATTGTAACAAGCTAAGATGAATGTTGTGCACTTTGCAGTACAGACTTCCAAGAAACACCAACTTCAGTGATGAATTCTCAATGGGAGCTGAAAGTCGGGCTTTAATATAAAGTTTAATACAACAATGAATGCAACCTTCATCAATTCACTGAAGTTGTTACTCTAATCCTCTTATATGAATCAGCACTTCTTCCTCAGGGGACGCAACATGTGTGCAGAGCTTCATTATCGCCGTTTTTCCAAGCTTAAATAGGCAACCTATCCTCAGATGAGGGAAAAGCCAAATTTACTGAAGGGACTGGAAGGCACTTGATGTAGCACGCATGCTGTGTTTGCTTTTATAAGGCAGAAGCTGATTTTGGAGAGTACCTGTTCTGAGGATTTTGCCTTTTCTCACTAATACTACTAGCACTTTCATCAGTACATCCTGCGTGTAGCAAGGTCACTGGGATGTTACAGCCCCAGAAACACAAAAGGGTGTAGGTAAGGATTATCTCTCTGAGAACCCTGCCACAAGTTACAGCTAACCAAACACGTAGGTCGGCTTTGGTAAACTGTGGCTGTTGGTTACTATTTGGTTTTCGTTACCTTTTCTTTTACACTGCATTCTGTAAATATGAATGGTTTCAACAAGTCCTTTTTCTGCTACATAAAAAACCTCTCTGTGGAAATGCTTTCCTTTTAAATTTTAAGGACATATTTAAAAAGTTCTCCTGAGGCAATCTGGTCTGCAGCTGAGCCCCAGGACATCTCTATGCACTCTGTTTTCTTTCACAAATCCAAAAAAATTGGGTTTTGATTCTACTGTAAAAATTCAAGCTGTCAGTAACAAATAAATATCTAACATGTTTCTCATTTCTAGAAGAATTGACAAAATTCAAAGAATGCCGCCCATTAGTTGGCCAGTATCTCTTTCTTATTTTTGTTTTAATTTTTTTTTCTTTGTTTTAAGATAGATCATTTCTCCAATAGAAAAGAAAATTTCATCCATGATAACAGAGAAAATTGGCTTCTATTTTCCTTTTTTTTTTTTTTTATTTTTTTTTATTTTTTATAGTTCATTAGCTATATTCAGTATTTTCAGTGATGCTCAGAGCACTGACCCCTACTTCTTGGGAATTTTCTGTGTGCTTTTATTCAAAGACCAGCTCAAGGATTCACATAGCTCCTGCTTTTCTGTTTTCTTTCCCTTTCTTTTTATTTTCTCTCCTGGCTCTAGGAGGAAGGCAACTTCACTTCAGAGGGTGGTGATGTGAATTGCTAGAATCTCAAGTAGGATGACAGCTGACCCAATGAGTAACTGATGGTTTGCTATTTGTGGTAGAAAGGAGACGGTAATTACTTTGTTCACAGGATCAGAGCAGCTTGTTTCCTGCTGCTGGGATTCTAAATGCCTGACAAGTAACAAAACATGATTTGCTTTATCACTGCAGCTAACCATCACTGATAGGCAACGGCACATGATAAAAGCAGGGTTTTGCTGTGGCTCATACCATGGAGCTATCACGTGGAGGACATGTGGGACCATAGCACCACGTACTAGTTTCGCTGATTCTACCCAAAGGATTCCTGGAATGTGTTTATTGAGGAAGGAAAAAATTCTTATGTGCCATTTGTCAGCTATAGGAAAAGGGAGAGAAGGGCATATCACCTTTCTAGTGTCTCTTGTGTACTCTGTGACATACTGACATTAAACAAGGTCTGTGTCAGACACACAAGGTCATGAAATTCACTTTGTGTGAATGGGAAGAGATGAGCACACAACAGCTGTGAATTGCAAAGAACCACAAAACAGCACTGAATGCACCCAGTGATTACATGTACAGACCATACAAAATCTCCTTGATAATCTTTTCAATGGCAATCTTTTGGGCTCCTAAAATATTCTGGAAAACTATGAAATCTTCGATGTGATCAAAATGTAATCAAGTTATGTGTTTGCTGGCTATTTTAACTAACTGCTGTGCAGCAAAGCAGATACTCATGTCCCCTAGCATGCTAAATTATGCAGATAATTTTCAATTTATATTGAAGAAAAAACAACAAATTCATTATACATGGTTTTCTTACCCTTCCAGCTATGCCTTGATACTCTCTTGAAATGAAGTCCTACTACTGGCTATATGGCAATGCTGGGTACCCAGAAAGCTTTCATCTTCTGAAATGAGTTGAATCAAGATAGAATTCAACCCAGTATTTTGGAGAGGAGAATGGGCTCTGCACCAGAGTGAACAAAGGTCTTCAGACCTGTAGAACTATCTTTTTGGGAACAGTCTCAGTCTAAACCAAGTAGGATCAGGCCTAAACATTAATAGAGCAAGAAATTCACTGTGTATGAACTACTGGTGGAACATTATATCAGAACCACAAAATCATAGAATCAGACTGGCTTGGGCTGGAAGAGACCTAAAAGATCATCCACTTCCAGCTCCCTCCTATGGACAGGGACAATTCTCACAGGATCTGGCTGCCCAGGGCTCCATCCAACCAGGCCTTGAATGCCTCCGAGGATGGGACATCCACAGATTCTCTGGACAATCTGTTCCAGCACCTCACTACCCTCTGAGTGAAAAATTTCCCGCCTTCTTCTTATCTAAATATCCCTTCTTCTACTTTAAAGCCATTCCTTATTGCCCTATCACTGTCAGATAGTATAAAAAGTCAGTGTTCCTCCTGGTTATAAGCTCTTTTTAATTACTGCAAGGCAATAATGGACTGCCCCCAGACTCTTCTCCAGGAGAAGCAAGCCCAACTCCCTTGGCCTTTCACAGAATCACAGAATCACAGAATGGTCAGGGTTGGAAGGGAACCTCAAGGAGCATGAATCTCCAACCCCCCTGCCACTTGTAGGGCCACCAACCTCCCCATTTAATGCTCGACCAGGCTGCCCAGGACTCCATCCAATCTGGCCTTGAACACTTCCATGGACTGGGCAGCCACAACCTCTCTGGGCAGCCTGTTCCAGTACCTCTCCACTCTTTCTTCATCAGAGAGGTACTCTTGCCCTCTGATCATATTTATGGCCCGCCTCTGCACATACTCCAACAGCTCTATGTCTTTATCGTGCTAGGGGGCCCTGACCTAGATATGGTACTCCAGATTGGACTTCATAATGGAAGAGTAGAGCTGAACAATTACCTCCATTTCTTTTCTGGCCACTCCTGTTTTGATGCAGCCCAGGATACAGCTGGCCTCCTGGGCCATGAGTGCACACTGCTGGCTTTTCATTCACCAGAATAATTAAGTTCTTCTCACAGGGCTACTCTCAATGAGTTCTTTCAGTTTGTACACATATCTGGAATTGCAGAGACTCAGGTGCAATAGCTTGCACTTAACTTTGTTGAATCTCATGAAATTTCCATGGGTCCATCTTTCAAGCTTGTCTAGGTCTCTTTGAATGGCATCCCTTCCTTCTGTTGAATCAACTGAATCACTCAGTTTGGTGTCATCAGCAAATTCAATCTCACTGTCTATGTCATTGATAAATGTGTTAAGACACTCGTCCCAAGACAGATTGCTGGGGGACACCACTCATGACTGGCCTCCTGGACATGGAATCCTTGACTGCAACCCTCTGGCTGTGTCCATCCAACCATTTCTTTATCCATTGAATAATCCAAACTTCAAATCCATATTTCTCCAATTTAGAGATCAGGATATGATGTGAGACCATATAAATGGCCTTGAATAAGTCCAATTAGATGACACCAGTTGCCCTTCCTTGTCCATCACTCCATCACAAAAGGCCACTGGATTGGCCAACACCACCTTGCCTTTTTTGAAATCATGCTGACTTTCTTGGATCACCTCCATGTCTCACACGTTCCTTAACATATTTTTCAGGAGCATGTTCTGTGACATTCCCTTACACAGAAGAGAGGCTCACCAGCCTTTAGTTCCCTGAGTCATCCTTTCTCTCTTTCTCAAAAATGGGAGTGATGCTTCCCTTTCTCCAGTCACCAGCCATGACTTTTCAAATACGATGGAGAGTGACTTGGCAACCGGATCAGCCAGTACCTTCAAGACATTGGGGTGCATATCATCTGACAGCATAGACTTGTACATGTTCAGTCTCATGAGGAGGTTTCAGACTTCCTCTTCTCATATAGCAGGAGGGAATTTGCTCCCCCTAATCCTGCCTAGAGATTCAAGGATGCAAGACATATGGGAAGCCTGACAACCAGTGAAAACTGAGGCAAAAAACTCAGAGTCCCTCAGTCTTCTCCATGCTAATTCTCCCTTTGTATTTATCCGATGATTCTTATTTATCTTGTTTTACTTTTATTTATCTTGTTATTTTTTCATATCCCTCACCAACCTGAGTTCCATGTGAGCCTTGACTTTCCTAATCTCACTTCTGCTCATCCAGACAGTGTCCCTGTATTCTTCTCATTAGCTCCATCTTAGAACAAGGAAGATAAAGGACCCTCTGTGTAAGTGCCTTATGAATGCTAACATGCTCATTCTCACAGCTAAGAAGTTATTCTACCTACTTCAGTTTGTAGAGAAGTGAGAGGCAGAGAGAGTACGTGATTATCATAGAATCATAGAATGGCCCAGGTTGAAATGGACTTCAAAGATAATCTAGTTTCAACCCCCCTGCTATGTGCAAGGTCATCAACCACCGGACCAGGCTGCCCAGAGCCACATCCAGCCTGGCCTTGAATGTCTCCAGGCATGGGGTATCCACACACTCTCTGGGCAACTGTTCCAGTGCACCTCCACCCTCTGAGTGAAAAACTTAATCCTAATATCTAAAATAAGCCCCCACTGTCTTAGTACAAGACCATTCCCCCTTGTCCCATCACTATCAACCCGTGTAAATAGTCATTCATTCTCCTGTTTATACGCTCCCTTCAAGTACTGGAAGGCCACAATGAGGTCTCCCTGGAACCTTCTCTCCAAGCTAAACAAGCCCAGTTCCTTCAACCTTTCTGCATAGGAGAGGTGCTCCCGCCCTCTGATCATTATCCAAGGTCTCAGACAAAATCTATGACACAGATAGGAACTAAATCCTGATAGTTAAAAAATGTATTTGAAGTGCAAGATGACCCTGTCTTAATTACATAAACAGGTAGTTGGAGGACTTTCTGATGTGAAAATAATTTAGTAAACCTGTCAAATGTGCTACAATTCCATGTTTATTGTACAGAAATACCTCTCAAATTTAACTGCACATCCCAGTCTGTCCTCCGTTCCTTTTGCTGGCTTAGCAAAATGTCACATAAAATTTGTCTGTGAAGTTAACACATTAAGCATTTATTGATCTCAGTATGTTACAGTCAAATAAGACCATGTGTTAATGAAGAGAAACAAAAGGTCATTTACAGTACTCACACAGTAACTACAATGAAATACAAAATATTAGCTGTTGTAAGAGCAAAGAAAAAAAAGTATTACAGCCTGAGATCCAGATTCAAAATCATATTTTTTTCTGATCTGCTTTATCCCAAATAACAAATATGTTATCTTATATCACTATAAAAATCCTTGCATAAGTTCACCTACTGCTAGCAAAAGTCACTTCAGTTCTGAACTAGCAATATTGAACAGACAGAGTCACTGCTTTGTCCTTTTCCTAGACAGGGTATCAAAAGGAGATTAAAATCAGCTTTTAAAAGGAAACTATCTTTTTTAATGGAAAATCTCTCTTCTCTTTTGTTGCCTGGGAAGCCAAGTCATGCACTCTCTCTGCACATTATCACAGAGGAAAAATCTGCAGGTGAAATCTTTACTTTTCTCAGGGTAATGGCAAAATAGTGGTTGATTTAAGGCCATAGTTTGAGTCTTAGGGCAAGGGAGAAAAACAAGAGAGAAGCATCCTATAACTAAGGTCTCTGCCTTACAATGATGTCTGCACTTGCATCTGAAACTACATGTTTTTGCCAGCTGCTTTGGATGACTGGGAGGGAGAAGGCTCTCTTGCTTTATAAGGAACCTCCCACTAGACCTTAGATATCCTTGCCTTGACCTATCAAAACTTTGGAGCTAGGAGTGGTGTGGTACTTACAGACTTGCAGACTCCTGAAGAGAGAAAGCCTGAGGGTAAAGCAGGATAATTGCTCTTCAGACCCTAAGCCTTCACAGAAAGGCAGATTAATTTCTCTTTTACAAATGCTCAATTCAGTTTAATTCAGAAGAGACATGGCCTAGAGGGTGTCCCAGTGACACTCTATTTTATATTTCTACCTCAGAATGTGTTTGAGAACCTCAGGAAACCTCTCAGTGAGGAAGTGGTAAATGAGAGTGAGGAAACAACCAATTTGGGAAAGATCAAAGAGGACATGAAATATTGATGCTGTTTTATACTGTCACTGTTTCACAAGAGCTAGTGCTGAAAATTCAGGCAATGATCCTCAGAGACTCAGGGTGCAGTGAGAATTAGGGACCTGATTGCTTTTTCAAGTGCTGCTTCTCTCTCAGCAGATTCAAAATGGATTCTTCACTTAGAATCATAGAATCATAAAATCATTAGAATTGGAAGGTACCTTTAAAGGTCATCTAGTCCAACTGCCCTGCAATGAACCTGGACATCCACAGCCAGACCAGGTTGTCCGGGCCTGATCCAGCCTCACCTTTAAAGTCTCCAGGGATGGGGCATCAACCGTATCTCTGGGCAACCTGCTCCTGTGCCTCACCACCCTCAATGTAAAAACTCTTTTTTTATATCTAACCTACTTCTACCCTCTTTAAACTTGAAAACATTTCCTCCTGTTCTCTCACCACAGATGCTGCTAAAGAGCCCATCCCCTTCTTTCCTGTAGCTGCCCTTTAGATACTGAAAGGCTGCTCTCAGGTCACCTTGGAACCTTCTCTTCTCCAAGCTGAAGAGCCCGAGCTCTCTCAGCCTGTCCTCATAGAAGAGGTGCCCATCTCTTAGATCCTTTTTGTGACCCTCCTCTGGATGCACTCCAACAGGTTTGTGTCTCTCCTGTACTGATTACTCCACATCTGGATGCAGCACTCCAGGCAAGACCTCACCAGTGCAGAGCAGTGGGGCAGGATCACCTTCCTCACCCTGTTGGCCACATTTCTTTTGATGCAGCCCAGGATATGTTTGGCTTTCTGGGCTGCGGGGGCACATTGCCGGCTCAGGTCTAGCTTCCATCCACCAGTACCCCCAGGTCCTTTTCAGCAGAGCTGTGCCAAATGCATCAATCCCTCAGTTTCTATTGGTAGTGGATGTTGCCTCAATCCAAGTGCAAGGTCTTGCTTTTGGATTTATTGAACCTCATGAGGTTCACTTGGTCTCACTGCTTAAGCCTATCTAAGTCCCTCTGGATTGTATCCCGACCCTCTGGTGTGTTGACTGCACCCCACAGCTTGGTGTCATCAACAAACTTGCTGAGGTTGCACTTGTCCCCACTGTCAACGTCACTGATCAAGATATTAAAGAATATTGGTCTCAGCACTGATCCCTGGGGGATTCCACTCATCACTGATTTCCATCTAGGTATTGACAACTGACCACCGCTCTCTGGACTCAATTCTGCAGCCAGTTGTTCATCCATTGAACAGATCACCCATCAAATCTATAACTTTCCAATTTGGAGAGAAGGATCACACAGAATCACACAGAATTGTAGGGGTTGGAAGGGACCTCCAGAGATCATCGTGTCCAACCCCCCTGCCAAAGCAGGTTCCCTACAGCAGGTTGCACAGGTAGGCATCCAGGCAGGTCTTGAACATCTCCAGAGAAGGAGACTCCACCACCTCCCTGGGCAGCCTGTTCCAGTGCTCCGTCACCCTCACTGTAAAGAAGTTCTTGTGCATGTTTGTGCGGAACTTCCTATGCTGCAGTTTCCAGCCGTTTCCCCTTGTCCTGTCTCCATTCACCACTGAAAACAGTCTGGCCTCGCCATTCTGCCCCCCACACCTTAGATATTTTAGATATTTATAGGCCTGGATGTTTGTGGATGTGATACTGTGTCAAAGGCTTTACTGAAGTCCAGATAAATGACATCAGTGACTCTTCCTTTGAAGCAGTTATACCCTCATAAAAGGCCACTAGGTTGGTCAAGCAGGATTTACCCCTGGTGAAGCCATGCTTGTTCTACTGTATCACCTCCCTGCCTTCCATATGCCTTAGCATAGCTTCCAGGATGATCTGCTCCATGATCTCCCCTGGCACAGAGGTGAAACTGACAGGTCAGTAGTTCCTGGGGTCACCCTTTTTTCCCTTGTTAAAAATGGATGTGATGTTTCCTTTTATCCAGTCATCAGGGACTACACCTGACTGCCACGACTTTTCAAACGTCACTGTGAGTGTCTTGGTGAACTACATCAGCTAATTCCCTTAGGACTCTGGGATGCATTTCATTGGGACTCATACACTTGTGGATGTGCAGGTTCCTCAGGTGGTCACAAACCAGATCTTTGCTTACAGTGGGAGAGATGTTGCTTCCCCACTCCCCTCCTACCAAGCACTTGAGGGCTGTGTGATGAGCAGTTATCAGGGAAGACCAAGGCAGTTGTAAACTACCTCAGCCTTCTCCTTGTCTGTTGTTATCAGCTTGTCTGTGTCACTCAGAGGTACACCCTCCTGGACTTTCCTTTTCTGGTTAAGATATATGTAGAAGCCTTTCTTCTTCTTCGCATCACTTGCCAAGTTTAGTTCAAACTTTGCCTTGGCTTTCTTGACCCTATTCCTACTTGGAGTTCCTCACCACATTCTGCAAAGTTTCTCTTACAAGGGCTCCTTGGGGACATCAGTAATGAACAGAGATGCAAGGTGTTTTGGTGTCCCTCCTGCCCATCCTTGCCCTACCAGTTCTTTAACAACTGCTGAAACACCATCAAATCCCATGGCTCAGCTTGACAAAATTCCCCGGCACAGTCCTTGACGATTGCCATCTCCCTCAGTCCTAGAGAAAGCAAGTGAGTGATGAGTACTTTGTCATTCCTTCTGACAGTGAAGATGTCAGCACAAATAAAAGATGTCCTCATAGCAGCTGGGTTGTTTAAACTTTAATAAACCTTTTATCTTAGCTCTGTCCTCTGCTTGACCCTGTCTGTGGTGGCCAGGCAGAGGGGACTCAGCCCTGCTGCCGGCAAGCAGATGGACCTCAGTGTTTTGCTGGGCACTGAAATGCTGTCTTCCAGTAAAATTCCCACTGCAGTGCATCGGCTCCATGAAGGACACAGTCACCCTGAAAAGCACAGCACAAGTAAGTTCTTAAAAAAAAAAAAATAAATAAATAAAAATTGCAGAATTGTAAAAATAACTATTTATCGAGGGAGTTGGATTGTCTTGAATTGTCTTCTTTTATCCCAGTGCATCACTGCTTTTCACTTCTGCAAAAATAATTTGAGGTTAAACCACTACTGAAAATAGGGATTGGCCCATTTCTGACAAACAGAATCATAGAATCACATAATCATTTAGAATCATAGAATCATAGAATCACTAAGGTTGGAAAAGACCTAAAAGATCACCCAGTCCAACCGTTCACCTATTCCCAATAGCTCCTACTAAACCATGTCCCTCAACACAACATCCAGTCTTTCCTTGAACACCCCCAGGCTCGGTGATTCCACCACCTCCCTGGGCAGTCCATTCCAGTGCCTGACCACCCTTTCTGAAAAGTAATACTTCCTCATGTCCAGCCTGAATCTCCCCTGCCGTAGCTTGAAACCATTCCCCCTGGTCCTATCACTAATGACACAAGAGGCCGACCCCCAGCTCACTACAACCTCCCTTCAGGAAGTTATAGAGAGCAATAAGGTCTCCCCTGAGCCTCCTCTTCTCCAGGCTGAACATTCCCAGCTCCTTCAGCCTCTCCTCATATGGCCTGTGTTCCAGACCCCTCACCAGCTTTGTTGCCCTTCTTTGAACACGTTCCAGGGCCTCAATATCTTTCTTGCAGTGAGGGGCCCAAAACTGGACACAGTACTCGAGGTGCGGCCTCACTAGTGCTGAATATAGGGGAACAATCACCTCTCTGCTCCTGCTTGCAACACTGTTTCTGATGCAAGCCAGGATGCCATTGGCCTTCTTGGCCACCTGGGCACACTGTCGGCTCATGTTCAGCCGAGCATCAATCAATACCCCCAGGTCCATTTCCTCTACGCAGTCCTCCAGCCACACCGCCCCAAGCCTGTAGCGTCGCCTGGGGTTGTTGTGGCCGAAGTGCAGGACCCGGCATTTGGCCTTGTTGAAACTCATCCCATTGGCTCCAGCCCAGCTCTCCAGCCTGTCCAGATCCCTCTGTAGGGCCTCGCTACCCCCAGGCAGATCCACACTTCCAGCCAATTTGGTGTCATCTGCAAATTTACTGAGGGTGCACTCGATGCCCTCATTGAGGTCATCAATAAAGATATTGAAGAGGACAGGCCCCAGCACCGACCCCTGCGGAACACCACTCACGACCGGTCGCCAGCTGGATTTAACTCCATTCACCACCACTCTCTGTGCCCGGCCCTCCAGCCAGCTCCTTACCCAGCCAAGAGTGTACCCATCCAAGCCTCTGGCTGCCAGCTTCTGCAGGAGAATGCTGTGGGAGACAGTGTCAAAGGCTTTGCTGAAGTCTAGGTAGACCACATCAACAGCCTTTCCTTCATCCACCAGATGGGTCACTAGATCATAGAAGGAGATCAGGTTGGTCAAACAGGACCTGCCCTTCATGAACCCATGCTGGCTAGGCCTGATCCCCCGGTCACCCTGCACATGCCGCATGATCTCCCTCAAGACAATCTGCTCCATAACCTTCCCTGGCACCGAGGTCAGGCTGACAGGCCTGTAGTTCCCCGGATCCTCCTTACGACTTTTCTTATAAATGGGAGTCACATTGGCAAGCCTCCAGTCTTCTGGGACCTCACCAGTCAACAAGGAGCGCTGACAGATGATGGAAAGCGGCTCGGCTATCACCTCCGCCAGTTCCCTCAGCACTCTCGGGTGGATCTCATCTGGCCCCATCGACTTGTGACAGTCCAGCTGTCCAGCTGTTTAGGTTGGAAAGACCATTAAGATCATCTAATCCAATCATCCACCCATCCCCACCATGTGCACTAAATCATGTCCCTCAGTCTACACATCTACAAATTTCCTAAACATCTCCAGGGACAGTGACTCTACCACCTCCATGGACAGCCTGTTCCAGTGCCTGACCACTCTTCCAGAGAAGAAATTATTCCTAATATCTAAGTTGAACCTCCCCTAGTGCATCTTAAAGCCATTATCTCTTGTCCTATCGCTGTTACTTGAGAGAAGATGTCAATCCCCACCTCACCACAACCTCCCTTCAGGCAGTTGTATAGCAATAAAGTCTCCACGAGCTTCCTCTTCTCCAGACTGAACATTCCCAGTTCCTTCAGCTGCTTCCCATAAGATTTGTGCTCCAGATCCTTCAGAGCTTCACTGTCCTGCTCTGGATGTGCTCCAGGGCCTCAATGTGTTTATTGTGAGGGGCCCAAAACTGAACACAGTACTTTTGTACACACAAATAAACTTGTAGGCTGTTAAAATTCTTCAGCAAAAGGCACACAGGAAGGAAAACTTGCTGATAAAGGAGAATATTTTTCTTCAACATACCCTAATCTTCCTGTGACCAGTAAAAAGTTTCAGACAGACATTTGAAAAGGTAACTATGGGCAGTGGGCAAGGTTCATGTGGAAATAGGAATATGAATCTGACAGAAACTTTTCATGCCCCCAGTCCTGCTTGCTGTGAAAGTGCACTTTGTATTATTTATTTCTGCAAAGCCAAAGTCAGATTCCTCACACTTTTCAGTATATGCGGTGCTGAACTGTCAGTATTTCATTCATTCTTGCAATAGTTTATGATTTACCTCTGGAAATTTACCTCTGAAAATAAGTGATGCAGTGCCAATCTCAGCTCCTGAAGCTCCTTTATTTGTAAAGAATAGAAGGTAGCTACAAGGTCCAAACCTAACAGTCATTGGGAAATTTTGAAATGTAACACAAACACCTCCTTCCTACTAGGCTTAAGAATCAGGTAGTACATATAATAAATCTTACCTTTCATTCAACCTTGTGAGTTTCACACCAGCCTCATATTATTTGGAGCTGGAGCATGACCTTTGAATGCTTGGGGATAGGCAATAATCAAATCCTCTTGTCTTCTTTGATAGAAGGTTGTGCCCTTCTGTCCTTTTGGTTCTCCTGAGGGTGATTTCTCATCCAAGCTGGCAGCCTATCCTTGGTCCACGAGCCATTTAATTATTATTAATTATTTTATTAATATTAATTAAATTAATTATACTAAAAAGAATCAGAAAATTCCTGGCAATTGCAAAAAGAAAGGCCATTCTTCTGATTTAATTTTGTATGCCTCTAAAAATATATCTAAGGTACTTCAGGAACTTTCCTCATAAGACAGCAGATGATTTAGCTAATATTGGACACACAAGCATATAATTAGGATTGGGAGAGTCTGAAATTGTCTGAAATCTATCTTTGTTGAAAGATGACAGCTATGATTTTTGATATGCATGCTTAAACTTAAATTATTATAATTTTTTTGTTAATTTCATGTGTTTGAATGGCACATATTTACCAAAACAGAATTTTTTCTGACCAAGTACTGTCAGAGTTAGTCATAATTTTTGTGAGAGAAACTGACAAACTCCTGACTTGTGTGGACACCACGGACAGGAGCAGACCACTTACTGGCAGTTCAGGAATTGATTGCCTTCAGGAAATGATACCTGGTCCTTTTTTCAGTAATGAAGTGCTGTTTTTCCTTTACTTCCAGGTGCAAATTCAGCCATAGAGACGTTAGATGTGATTTTCCTTTTTGAGAGTTACATCAAATTGTATTCATTAGCACCATGTATAATTCAATGTCTTTCAACATTTAGATTGAAGCTCCTTTCCAAAAGACTTTTTCTCCAATTCTGGAGACATTTCCCTCCTTATGCTGTGTTAAATGCCGTTTTCAGGATCATACAGAAGATGCTCATTAACTTTTTCGGTCACTTGGAAGAGTTCATCTTTTTATTTGCAGTCATATCTGGAAAGCTATAAAATGATCAAATATTTGATTTACTGGTGGTGATGCTGTCCATTAGTTTCGACAATGTGGAGAGTGGCTGCCTCCAGATTTCCACTGTTAAATAGTTATTTGTGAACAGAAAGTAGAAAGCAAAGCCTTAACAGAATCACAGAACCAGAGGGGTTGGAAGGGAGCTCAGGAGGGTCATCAAGTCCACCACTTCTGCCAAAACAGGTTCCCTACAGTAGGTTGCAAAGTATCACTTCTATTTTTATAATTTCTGAGCAGATGTTTAAGCTTTGTCACTTTTGTCACGTTAGTTTCCTCTCAAGGAGGAAAACCAGAAAGTCTCCTAGCCAAACGTGCATTGTGCTGACTACAGTCAGAAAAAACACCACTCTGACTGGGAGTATGCAAATCCTTCATGGCAACATCATTCCCCAAACTTCAAAACAAGAACTTTCCGTTGCCTTAGCAATCCTGGCTACATCATTGGGAAAAGCAGCAAACACGTGACAAGGGAATGACAAAGGAAGATTCTCTTGAAACAAATATTTTTCAGGATCCTGTGTTCTGGGATGATTTATTCCCATGCTGTGGGACCAATTAGGCAATTTAATAGTACAAGGCTCTGAGTACAAGGGAAAACTGTTCAAAATATCCCTCTTGAGAGAATAAGAATAATATGCACTGGGAAGAGAAAAAGGACACACAATACCAAAATATATCTTGAAATATTTATTCTTTTTCTTTTATTAAATCAAAGAATGTAATAAAAGATGTAAGTGTACTAATTGACTGCGACTGATTAAAATGGAAGCCCTTGGAGCATCCTTGCAAATTGCAGACATAACAGAGACAGTGTTCAAGAGGTTCCTTCACTGAGGGACTCTGAGGACACAGCCTCTTCAAACACTGAACTGTGCCAGTGGGATGGTTACCTCTGTGTCACCTTATGCTTTGAGTCTGCCCTGCTTATCTCTTTTTATGTATATATCTGGATAATTTCATACATATAGGTAAGTGTGTGGAGGGTTTTTTGTGCACTTGGGAGAAGATGAAAGCAAACACACTGTTTTCTAGTTTAGAACATACTGTTTGAAACTGCTTTGATGCAAGCTAATGAAAGCTCAGGGGAGTTACAATTTACAGCACCACTTTACTGATACTTACTGATAAATCAGAACTAATGACGATGGCATAAAGTGTTCCTGTTAACAGGAGTAAATAAAATCCAGTTCGATCCTTTCATTTCTTAGTAAGAGATTCTCTCAAAGTAGCAACATGAGCACAGGAGAGAAATCAGAACAAACAGAAGGACAAATCAAAAGAGACAATAATAATTTAAAAAAAAATCATAAAACCAGGAGAAAGAATGTTTTTCATCTGCATGCTCCCAACAATAGCATGATCCCACAGCACTGAGCTGCCTGAAATCCCTGCTGCAATGGGAAGGTGAACCCTGACACATCATTCCACATGCAGGATGTCAAGCTGACAGTGTGGTCCTGCTGCAGTGGCTCTGGCAATCATCAAAGCAATGGTGATGGATGGACTGTTGACTATGGATGACAGCAAGAAAATAACAAGAAGATATGGCAGAAAGCAGCAGTCTGGGTTTACAATGACAGAAGCTGCAGAAATGGAGATGACCCATCCCCATGTGTCATGAATAAACAGGAATGAGGCTGGTAATTCCATGGAACATATTAGTACTGAGAGCTTACGCAATGTCTTAAACCTACGTATATGAGCTTTGTGTAAATATATGCCAGCATAAATCAGATGAACTTTGAATTTCTGGATTAAAGGTTTTTGAGCGTCGATTTCATTTCCTGACAAAAAAAACAGGCTTTGAGGGGAAGCAGATGTTTTCCACAAATGTTTTTGTTATACTAGAAAGCTGCTTTTGTTATAAAAGGAGAAACATCAGAAAGAAAATCTTCTCAGGATCCTTGTTAGAAATGGAGCGAGAAAAAGATAGTACAGTAGAAGCATATTTTTGTAGCATACAAGGGAAAAGCTTGATGAAAACATACAAGTTTGCTTATAGGAAAGATCCAATTGAAGAAAAGTAAGTTCATATCCGTGTTCAATTGTTTTACTTCTTTTGACAATCCCTGTTACTTCATATATGTATATAACAGAATCATAGAATCATATGAGTTGGATGGGATCTTTAAAAGCTCCCATATTAATGTTTGTAGTCCCAGTGTTTGTAACCTGAATGAAAACACCTCTGGGGATTTATATTGTCATTATTTCTCTGAGTTTCCCTAGAATAATTGGGCAATTTTGTCAAAATTTTGCTTGAAGCTTAAGATGAAGGGAGACAATTTTTCCTTACCCCAGCATGTTGTATTTTTCCTTCACCGCATTGCAGTATAACAACTGCTTTGGTTGGCAGAATGACATTTCATTACCTAGACATATGGGAATTGATTTTAAAAAGCTAAAGAATGAGAGTGTCCAATTAATAACAATAATTGAGAATTAATTCTTATTGATTGAAAATTTCTACTAAGTAATCTAAGTATGAACTACATATAAATCCATAAAAACTATCTGCCTAAACCAATCATCCGAAGGAATTTTTGACCTATCTCTTTGATTAATACATCAGGAATGAGATTTGAGTCTCTAACAGTTTTTCTACCTCTAAATGGAATAAGACATTTCTTTTTATAGTGCAGCATCACACCTGTAACCACAGAAGCAGCAGAGGTCGCAGACAATCAGTTTGCAGCAGTTTCCCCTTTTCTGGATGAAATCTTGAGCCCCCTCATTGTATTGCAGGGCACTCTGCTTAAAAACACATTGGAAGATCACCATTTCAGGTGTCTTTGAAGAGTAGAGAATAAGGATTTATTTCCCTAGCTATAAGCAAATCCTTTCACTCTCTTGAAATGTAACTAGAGAGTTAGGAAAGGAAAAGTAGTATATAAAAAGGAAATAGCTCTTTTGTAGGAGCACTTTCTGGGAAGAAAAGGATTGGGCAAAATTAATAATAGCTGAGAAATTATATTCTGTACATATGCTTTGAATCTGCATAAACCTGCCTTAACCAGTGTTCAAACCAAAGGCAGTTCAAGCAAACAGAAAAATTCCTGACTGAATTCATTACAAGTATAAGAGATGAGAAAGGCTAAGCTCGAAGCTTGTGCAGGTTTACACTGAATGCATATTGTAGCTTATGTTATGGTGTGGTGAGAAATATTCAATTTATGCACAGTTTTGTTATCATAATTGCAGAAATGATTTGGTATCATATTTGTTATTAAGGCAGCAATGAATCTTTAAAAACTTGCTGAGTCCCAATATTGTTATAGATTTACTTGTGGGATACAAAAAAAAAAAAAAAGAAGTCTTTTAAATGTTTATTTCTCCCAAGGTGGAGATGTTAATAATTTAAGGAAGGATTCATATGCTTTCATTTTGTGTAATATCAAGGCACGTAGTTAAAGCTAGTCACTTCAGTGCCATATAAAATTGATGGAAAGAGGTAGAAGTCCAAAGGTAACTGATAAATAAATGATAATATAAAACCAGGGAGAGGCAGATAGTCCACCTATCTGTGTTGTGTCTCCAGAGGCAATGTTTTGTCCCTCCCCTCAAACAGCAGAGCTCTGAGAGATGTGACACAGCTCAGCTTCTCTTGGTTGTGCCTAGGTACCTAACTTATAAATGATGCCATCAGCCATGACAATGTTAGGCTGTGCCAGGCAGCTCCTTACTGGTTTCCACTCTCATGAGGAGCTGCTTATAGAAAGGCAGGACAGCTCACAACCCAGAGGTACTCCAAGCTCTGGCACAGCACTGCCCGCTTGATGCCCACTAGACCCACTGCCAATCCTGCATCTATACTGGTCATTCCAAAAGTAAAGCCTCCTATTTATTTCCATGAAAACTACAACAGAAACAAAGAGCACAATAATACCATTTGATAGAGCGAATTATCAGCTACCAAACACTGTTTTTCAGCCTAGTCAGACTGCCCCTCTGCTGCCATGTGTTGCACAGCAACAAAATGTAACAGAATACTATTGGGATCCCACCAGTATTCACCTCTGACAGCATAATAAAATAGGAGGCATTATTTTTTGAGCAGCCCTCCTAAGACTCCAGCCCAAAAGGTCACTAATAACTGAATTCAGCAGAGAAGGCATTTGACTTTGCATGAAAAAGGAATGTTACCATATTCAATCAATAGTAGGCTGCTGACTTCACTATATTTATCCAGACAGCAGTGCCTGTTTGTGGGATGTCAGTTTTCCATTCACCGATGGCTTTTGTGAACTGACTATCTATATAATCTTATCATTCATTCTGACAGAAAGCTGAAAGTTTTTAGCTAATTATTCAGGATAAATCATAAGCAGACCAGATGCTTTGTTATTAAAGTACAAGCAAAATTGTCCTCCAAATTTTAGTTATTTTGGAAGCATTTACTAATATGGCTGTCTTCTGTATGAATCACGACCTGACCCTGGTAACTTGGCAACTGCATTTTGTAGTTGGCAGCTCACACTGACTGCATGTTAAGAAGCTGAACAGATCTTCTTTTCTGTAACCAATCTCATTTCCTAGGGCAATTCTAATTGCTGTGCACTTGGAGCTGATTTCTCCCACCACTGATGGCAATTGCAAGGACTTCACATACTCCTTGTTGCTGATGCTATGAATTTTGCAGGAAAACTACCAGAATGCAGAGATTTGTTCCTTTATGAATGAATTGGTGTCCTTTAAGATGGAAACCAATGAGCTGTTCAAGGTACAGGATGAGAAAGTCCAGTCCTGTCCCAGTTTGTGATTGGAAAGGAGTGGAGGTTTAAAAGAACGAAGAAATAAGAAAAAGAATAAAAGAAAGAAGAGATCAGAAAAGATTATCTTTCTCAGTCCTATGTGAACCTTTTTTTCTCCAAATCACCCTCAAAACCCTTTTCAGAACATTACCAGGAGAAAGAATTACTTATTGAATACATTCTTCATAAACCTCAGACCCATCTCTGTTAAATGGTGGAGACAGTAGAATGGAGATTAACTGGTTGTAGCTAAGAACCATGCTAGAAGGAAAAGAAAAAGCAGCAACAAAATAAAATCCTAATGTTGTAGGAAACATGCAAGGTTAAATATTCTATTAGCTATCAGGAGCAAATGGCTTTCCTGCAATTAGCGTTAATCAAATGTGAGGAAGGGACTCAAAGCAATTGACTTTATGACCTTTTCTACTTATCTGCTCGTTCTAAGAAATGGAAGTATTTTCTTATTAAAATCAAAGTTATATCTACTAATATTGCCTATTATGTAATATGGCAGAAAATCTAATTGTTTTCTAAATAATATCTATGTAGTTGCCTGAAAGAAAGTTAGAAGGACAACTAATGCTATTATATTCACCCTGGAAATAGACATGGAGGAAATAGAGAAAAACCATCCAGATGCAATACATCTGGACACAGCACAGTGTCTATAGTCTTCTCTGGCCACAAATGCTGAGAGAAGTTGCATTCTTTCAATCAACCTAGTTCTCACTGGCTTTGTCTATGCTGCTAAATTAAGCAGTGTCCATGGGTCCCGGGAACGATAACTCAGTCATTTACATTGTTAAACTATTAGAACAAATTCTGGCATGATTCTTTAGCAAGTCAATTAGTTTCTTCCTAAATACTTCACAGGCAAGTTCAAAATTTGTCATGAGTGAGCACTCATTTCCATTGCCAACCATAACAACTAATCTGTTTTGGATAAGTGGGTGCAGGCTATGGCATAGCAGTTGGCCTCTGTCTTGGAAGCCAGTCCTGGACATTCTTGATTTACTCGTTTGGCCACAAACTCTGTAGTGAAATATGGTTCTCTCTAGAATAATGCAAAGTGTAAATCTGATTGACAGTAATAAGGAAATTTAAAATCTTCTTACTTATTGGAGAAGCTACAAAGAGACATATAAATGTGACAGTAAGGACTGAGTTGTTTTAGATCCCAAATTTAAGTATTGTTGAATGTGAATGCTCATATTTTTTTCCAAATGTTTTCCTGTCCAAAGCTACCGGTTTACTTGGATAACACTGCCAGTCAATACCCTTTGAATGAAACAGCGAAGACATGTATTTTTCTCTTGTCAGATGCAATAAATTCTACATCTAGACCTGAATTCATTTTTTTTGACGTGGAGAAAATTCATTTTTCTCCCCTTTCTGGTAATGTATCTTTTCTTAAATGAAAGTGTCTACACTTTGCTAGTACCATTTCTGCTCTGAAGGAAGAAGGGTACCCTGATATATTTTAGATCTGACCACCACTGGTAGTACAGAGTGCATAAAAAACTTTTGTAGAACAAGTAGAGGAAAGTAAAAGGAATGCAAGATTGGTGTAAATGGGTAATGAATGGAAATGTCTGACTTTCTGAAGACACTTACTAATTGGCAGCTCATCACAATCCTTGCACACAGCTAAATGCATCTTCTGAGGACAGACAAGTCTGAGAAAAAGGACAGTGAGTGAACACCAGTGACCACTCATAGAGGTGGGATTGGGTGAAGACACTAACCACCACTCGGCCCCAAGGGTCCACATGCAGAAATCAACACTTGGTTCCCAAGCCAGGAGGCAAAATGAGGACTGGATAGCTGGTGTTTTTGTCCTCCACCAGGAATCCTGGACAGATCAGATGGATTCAGGCATCTTGGATGCTAGACAGACTGTCTGAGAGCATATGTCCTAATGCTTGTGAGTATGAGGGTATAAAATTGTGACCATGAAGGAATGACAGTGGCTTTGTTTTATGATAGACTCCCTTGCCTTCCTGCAAAGTCTTCCGTTTAACTTCACTGTGCTGTTGCTGTGGTGTTATAGCTCTCTCACTGATCTCAGTAAATTCAGAGGCCTCAGAGCTTCTATTTTCTGAGCATAGTATTCAAACATGTGAAAGGGACTTCTGGATATCATTGCTTCCCATGCGGTTGTCTGTTCTACCTCAGCAGATGTTGGCTCCTTCATCTTTGTAACAGCCTTTCAAAATACAAACCCAACAAAGTCTTTCTGTCCACCTGTTCACAGCACAAGGTAATGAGAGAGGTTTGCACAAAGCACCAACCTGTATGGAAATCTAATGTTAAGTGCAGTGCATGCAAAACTGCAGGCATGAACTCCTCAGCATAGCAAGAACCACCTCCTCTGTTCTTTCCATCTATTAAGTTCTTACCACATAGTGAAGTTTCTTAGTGTTCAGGTATATAATATTGCTGTATATTCTCTGGAGTTTAATTCCACTTCTGTCACTCCTAAACTCAATATTCTCCTGTCCTTTTAAGTACAATATCCTCATCTTTGGATGACATCCTTCTTTGTACTGATGGCATCTTAACAGTCTTTATCATTTGACAATATTTTCATTGTAAGTATCCTGCTAAAATAGCCCTCAATGGACACAAAGAGCATCTTTCTCCAAACTGCTAGTCACCTTTACAACACTTTCAGTTTAGTGAAATCTTCCCTTCATCACTGTGCCATACAACTACTACTCTGCAGACTTTCTGTCTTTAAGAACATCTTTTATGATAACATGCCAAAAGTATAAGTAAAGTTTAGGCAGCTGAAATCTGCTGGTTTTAATTTGTTTTGCAAATTACTTACAATAGATACATATATTTAAAAAAATCCTAGAACTGTATTAAATTATGTTACTACAATGTACATTCTGTAAACCCTGGTTGCATGTTCTCCTAGGTATTTAATTGACCTTTCCTGCAGAGTTTGTTCTAGATACTGGTTTAATTCTGTTAGCCAGAAATCATCCACATTCATTTTTCCCCACTTCATGCTTCCTGTGTTGCTATGGTACATTTACTACATAAAGGCACTCTATGTATATATGTGTGTGCACAGTAATCAACAAGCTTCCTAGCTACAGATTTATTTTTGTTTATAATCCTATTAAACCAGGATGACTCCAGAATGCATCTTTTCTTTTATGTGCTTAACATCACTCTTCATTTATTTAGAAAGTATTTGATCACAGGTTGCCTCAGCTTCCATAATGAAGATCAGTTCGGTCTTAATATTTATCATGGAAAATCATTTTTATCGTTATCATTTTTGCATGCACCCTTACAGGTTGAGGGGTGACCTGCTGGAGAGGAGCTCTGCGGAGAGGGACCTGGGTGTCCTGGTGGACGACAGGTTGGCCATGAGCCAGCAGTGTGCCCTTGTGGCCAAAAAGGCCAATGGCATCCTGGGGTGCATTAAAAAGAGCGTGGCCAGCAGGTCGAGGGAGGTGATCCTCCCCCTCTACTCTGCCCTGGTAAGGCAGAAGCTGCGTCCAGTTCTGGGCTCCCCAGTACAAAAAAGACAGGGATCTCTTGGAAAGAGTCCAGCGGAGGGCCACAAAGATGGTGAAGGGCCTGGAGCATCTCTCCTATGAGGAAAGGCTGAGTGAGCTGGGTCTGTTCAGCCTTGAGAAAAGAAGACTGAGAGGGGACCTGATCCAGGTCTATAAATATCTAAGGTGTGGGGGGCAGAGTGGCAAGGCCAGACTGTTTTCAGTGGTGAATGGAGACAGGACAAGGGGAAACGGCCAGAAACAGCAGCATAGGAAGTTCTGCACAAATGTGCGCAAGAACTTCTTTACAGTGAGGTGACGGAGCACTGGAACAGGCTGCCCAGGGAGGTGGTGGAGTCTCCTTCTCTGGAGATGTTCAAGACCCACATGGACATCTACTTGTGCGACCTGCTGTAGGGAACCTGCTTTGGTAGGGAGGTTGGACACAATGATTTCTGGAGGTCCCTTCCAACCCCTACGATTTGGACTGGATGATCTTTTAGGTCTTTTCCAACCTTGGTGATTCTATGATTCTGTGATTCTGTGATTCTGTGATGGAAATGGTAAGAGTAAGCATCATGGGAAAATTCATTCCAAAATGAACCTCAGGAGGTGTCTAGTCCAGCTTCAGGTTCAAAGTAGTGTCAGCTCAAAGACCAGATTGAGGATTTATCCAGCTGGGTATTCCAGAAAACTTCCACTGGTGGAGTCTGCATGCATACCAATAGATAATGTCTTCAAAACTTAAAATTATAGTTCTAATGATGACTCAGTACTCATCTGCTTTTCTACTAATATTGCAGGAAATTCCATCACTATCCAAATCTGGAGTGAAGGCTGTGTGTTACTCCCTGATCTCTATAAAACTTCTTTTGCTCCAGCTACAAAATTATGTTCACTCACGAAGGTTATTTTTCCTAGTCATTATATCCTCTCCTTTGCTAACAAGCTATGGTAGCTCACATATACAATAAATTTTGCTCCAAATTTTTCCTTTCCAACTACTTCCAAATGAATACAAGTGAATGATTCCTCCAAGAATGTCACACAAACAATTCTTACTTTTGAATGCTCATCACTGTAGGTGAGATGATTAAAAGAATAAGGCCCAACTAGACTCAGAACACGTTAAAAAATTTGCAAGATCGGAGCCTTTATTCTTCTACTGAGTTGGCTTAAACTATGTCCATGTGGAAATAATGGGGACTGGTATAAACACATAAGAGAAGCAACAAAATGAAGAAGTAGGAGCAAGGACAAAATGGAAAGTAATAAAGATTTCTTAAAGTTCTAAGTAGCCATGGAATGGACAATGGAATATGTACACTGATTCTAACTAGACATATCTGAATAAAAAAGCTAAGCTTTAATGTAGATGATAGCTCAGCTAAGAGACAATCAAAGATCCTACTTGTTATGTGAGATATTCTGTAGCACTCAAGAGACAAATATTCGCAAGCCTCTGTTTGAAATGTTGACTATAAATGCTGCTTTTCAAGTGATACTTAATTCTGTCATAAATCGAAATCACCTACTCATGGCAAGCGAGTAATCTTTTCCAGATGCCTTATAGCCACTGGGAAAAAGTGTGAAAAGTCTGAGTTTAGATGTCTAAAAGGATCCCTGGAATGTCTAGTAAACTAGGCCTTGAACAACTGCCCTCAGTTTTAACACAAAAAAAATATTGTTGAAAATGGCAAAAAAAAAAAAAAAAAAAAAAAAAGGCACAACAGAACAAAACAAGCAAACAAACAAACAAAAAATACCCCACAGCCATACATTTCAGCAAGCTGTTATTGTAGAAAAATTAAAAGCAGAATATAACCCCTTTTTTGCTCAATTCTGTTATCTATCATAGAACTTGTATTTCCATTTTAATGCATTTAGAAAATTAAAGATACACAGAGAAATGTACAGAGTGAAGAAAATAAATCTCAAACTGAAATATAGTAAAATGAATGTGCAAGGTACTGGAGGCTTTTAAATGAGTCAAGAGGAAATTATATAATGAAATGTCTGCATGTATGTTTCTATATACCAGCAGTGAGTGGTGAGTATGCATATTGTAAACATGCATGGATGGACAACATGTAAACAAAGATAGGTTAAATCAGCACAAGACATCTTAGGAAAAAGAACAGAACAACCAGTTATTGTAAAGGACTTTTTATAGGAATAACTCATTGGAAATTTTACCCAGAAAAACATGGGGAAAAGGGAAGAATTTTTGGAAATAAATAAGTATTAGTGTTAGTAGCCATATGCAAGATATTATTAAATATTAATATGCCATTTGACAGCAGGAGATTTGTTAATAAGAAAGCATAGTAAGGAAATTACTTATGCTTTTTCTCCTGATTTATTTCATGAAAACATTTATTTCTTCATTTGCCTTCCCTTTTCACAGAGTTCATTTTCAGAGATATTCTATCTGTCATTCTCTTGTTCAAATAATTTGTACAGTACTTATTTAAAATTGGTGATTTGGTCTAAGACCATAACTAGAATTATTCCTTACCTATTATTTCAGTGAAGTGGCATGATAATTCATTCTTAACATGAGCTCTGCAGAGTTCATTTCAATTTATTACTCCTTCTAAGTGGAGTAATCTAAATTAAAATCTCCTTGAATCAAGACCTCATTTCTATCTTAGAGTATTCTAACTATATCATAAAAATCATTCATCCTCTCTTATATCTGGCAAAGCTAAAATGGATTTGTGGTGAAAAGGGGCTTTTTTTTTTACCAAATGGACTCATACATATAAGGCAGTTGGCATTAGAGAAAAACTCTCCCCAGGATGTCCACCTCTCAGAGCATCAGATCTTTCTGTATTCTGTAGCCAGCACACTCTTATTATTTACCTTTGCATCCCTACAGGATTATCCATCCAGTACATATTAAAACACTATCAAGATGCAAGGTTACAGTTTTATACCAATTATGGTATATGAATTAATTTTTTTGCTTTCATCTTCTTATTTAAACAAATAGGGAGAAATCAAAACAAATAGCCAGCTTGCATTAATTGTAATCAACATTACAGTAATCATTCTGATTTTCATGTTTTCAGTGTTTTGGTGATGCACTGAAAGAATTTTTGAACAGTCTTTATTCTAATGTTACATCTTTATGCGAAGGCAATGAAAGTTGGAAAGCAAGGAATGGAAGATTTGTTCTCCTGACAAAGGCTGTAAAATCTTTTAGAAGACTTACTCAGTCACATCATGTTCTTTTCGTGGTTCTATTATGTCCCACTTGTATTACACATCCCACAGTCAATTCATGAAATACCGTTAACAAAACTTGTTTTATACACACGTGAATTGGCATACATGCATAAAATAGTTTCTGCAGATATTTTATGTCCAGAATCCCAAATGTCCCTACATATTTCTTCAATATTTTTCTCTTCATTTCTTGGCTTTCTCAGTTATTCTTATGATTTTTCAAGTACAAAAAAAAAAAAAAGGAAAGAATGTTTCAAAATGCCCATATTCAGCAAAGCACTTCAGCAAGTACCTACCTTTAATGATATGGATGGTTCCCGTGAAGTCCTTTGGACTTCTGTGCTAAAATATCTTTGCCATTTTAGTCTCAACACTGAATAGTCTGTGCATCAAAAGCACTCTTCAGCACATGCTTAACTCTAAGCCAAGCACAGTTCTACTTTAATCCTTAAAACCAAGAATGTACTTAGAGAATCCAGAGAACTCAGTGACTGATGCAGTCTGACTGACTCAGATAGATTACTGCAACTGAGCCTTCTTTCCATGTCTTGGCACACTATAATGAGGTCTTGGTGCTCTGGGGAAAATCCAGCCACATCATTCCTCTTATCTGACATGTGCTAGGAGGTGTTTTCTGAATGGTTAGGATGCAAGAAACCCAGGGTACTTCAAAAGATACACCTGGATACTGCTCTGGGTGCTAATCATATTGCTGCCGGGGAAAATGTAGATGCTAGAAGTAAAAAAGGGTCTGTGACATATGGCCGGAGAGGAGAGGGGGTTGCACGTGGACTGGGTATAAAACACACAAGCTGTTTAGTCCTTAACAGGGCTTACCTCACGCAAGAGTATTCAAGGTCTCATTTTCTACAATGCCTATATAGAGTCCTCAATCAGAGCACCTTGTAGAGTCAGGCTGTATGCTTGGGGTTGTGCCTTTAGAGCTGAGAAAATAAAAGACAGTAAATACGATTTAGCTTTAAAGCACCATGTACATAGGCTGCTTTTTTTAGCTCAGTTTCTAGGTCTTCCCTTTCAGTCTAAGCTAGATCTTGCCATGGCTTTGGAACACATGCCTCTATATTCTATGATTCACTTTTTTTCAAGAGCACATGAATATGCTGTAAAAGTGACACACTACTTGCAGCCTTGTGGAAATTGTCTTGAAAGGAAACATCAGTCTCTAGAACTGACAAGTCTTACAAGAACAAATCTGGATCTTCCAACACCTTCCTCCAGCTTTCTGATTGATTTTTTTCATGCTGTCAACCTCCTCTACCTCCTTTAGAGGAGAAAGTCTACTGGAGCCCAAAATAGAAACATTCCCACTGGGTTCTAAAATGTAGCTTTTCTACGCAATTGCTGTTTCCCCTAGCAACTCTCAAAAAAGTGGTAAGTGACCACACTTAGCTGTCAAACAAGCCATATTTTAGATTTGAGTGGACAACACTTAGGAAAAGTATGATAAACACTCTATGTCTGTCCAATTGCTTATTTGAAGCAACGCCTGGAAGACATGTTCCATGTCCAACTACTGTCTCGCCTCAGTGAGGAAAGTTAGCTAAACTGAAACTAATGCGTCTCCAGCACAGCTCCTTGATGCAGAGTAGAATGAACCACACACTATGGACTTAACTCTGATTGCCTCTTCCTTGGCATTAAAGTCAAGACATCAAAATGATCTCAGGTCAAACACCTTTAATACAGGAATTGTGAATGAAGTCATATGAAAACAGGATGTAGCTCTTCTGGTACTTAAGCATACTCTTCTCTAGCCTGTGCTTGAAATTAGTGACAGTAAAATTCCTAATTCCCAAATGTTTCATTAAAAGCACACAAAAAGAAAAATAGGATCTCGTACATAGAAAGTTGTGGTGAGATAAGGAAAAGTGAAGATATACCACACTGTCCACTCTGCATTAGTCTTTCATTAAAGATATTTGCTGGGAGCAAGGGAAGGAAGAGGTCAATTTTTCAGAAGATAAATCTGCTTCAAATTGGTTTTGCTGGCAAATACTTAGTGTAGCATATTGCAAACATTGTCATCAAGACCAGATTTCATAGGTATCTAACTTATACTACAAGATATAAGAGCTTATTTAGGCAGCCATCAGATTCAGGCTGTTACAGAAAATTTACTTCTCTGAGAAAGAAGTCTGACCTAGATCTCTTTCCACAAAAAGTTCCTTAAGATAGAATTTAACCCACTGAGAAAATCGACAAAAGTATAAGCTTTCATAAAATCTAGAATCCCTCTTTGGGAACAGAAAAGTTAGAAGACGTCTCTATCTCTGTGGAAATCTCCTTCCCTCTCCTTCCTGAATGCAGTACCAAATGCTGTCACACAATTGGAACAAAAGTGCTCTACAAAGTAAGAAGCTGTTTCTCCCTCATCTGGCCTGAGGTAAAAAGAAATGTCAATATACATGTAACTGCTAGCTGAACCATGAAAAGCTAGGAGTAATGGTTTGGCAGCAAAATTAGTTTAGTTCAAAGCTGCAAATATGTTGTGGCCTTATTGCTTTAGGCAGGCATTTATCAACGTTAGTGATAGGATCCCACAGAGAAACTGGGCAGGAGTTCAAGAGTTAGAGAGGCATTAACCATACCTCCTTGTGTGGAACAGTGGCTTTTGAGGAGCGGTTGATAGGGATCAGTCGTCCTCCCCTAGATCGTCTGAGACTGTTCTTTCCAGCTGTCCATTAATGCCTCTTCGCCCGCTCTGTTCTGGAAAGGAGCATTTAGTACTCTTAATAAATCATTAAGACAACAATATTTGTTATTGTTCTAGTTTTATTCTACTGATATTAAACCACAGCTCCAAAACAATTGGCTTGGTAACAAAACCAGGGAGCAGGCAAAAATCTGTGATCTGAGCTAATGCAGAGTATGAGACTTCTTCTGCAACGAGAATGGAGAAAGGCCTTCAAACACAACTGATGATGAAGTAAAGCTAAACCGTGATCTTTGATTTTGGATGTTGAAGTTTAAAGTGTTCACATAAGAGGTTTCAGTTCTCTTTGCTACATTTGTAGCATTTATTTATTATTATTACATTTATTATCACAAGGCAGTAGGCAAGGCATGCATTTTGACTGTATGAATAACGCTAGCAGTCTGAAGCGTTATACTGTCTTCCATCACCCAACGTTCAATACGGGAGACAAATCAGTAGCACAGGTAATTGTAGCCAGCCCTATTACTTACACAAAGTGCCATGAGCAAAGAACAACATTTCCATCAATCTGATGATCACTTACTGATTGCTTTGTTATTGACAATTTACCCCATGGATTATTTGGAACTGTGGCAAATGACACCTGTGTCCACTTTTGTATTCATGTAACTGAAATTGCTCAGGCATGAGATGAAGAGTTTTGATGGCTTAAATGCTTAAGGAATTGAAAATGATGACAGAGAATATATAAAAACATACTGTTTGTCCTTGAGACAGAGATGGTATGTGCAAGAGACTGGCTAAGTTCATGCCTTCCTTGTGTCTCATCTTTCTAAATAACATTTATATGGGATTGATATGAGCATAAACCCAGCTCTAGTTCTCAGATCTTACAGGATTTGGGGGACATATGGGAGAATGAACACAGACCTTCAGGTGATCTTGCATATGAATCTGTATAGACGTATTTTCATCCAGGAGGTTTTAGATGTGGAGTTATTCTCCTTAATCAAAAGAGATATAGAGACATCTCTAGACTGAGCATGGTGAACAGGGACTCTCCAATGACTACACAGTATTAAATTTCTACTTCCAGTCATATTTTATATGAAAAGCTGATTTTTCAGTATGATGTGAGAAGGATACTCCCAAGGCATTGGAATGCCTTCTCCATGGATCCTTGAGTGCTTATAGAATCACAGAATCATCTAGATTGGAAAAGACTCTCTAAGATCATCAAGCCCAACCATCCACCTAACTGCAAGTCTCTCACTAGACCAAATCCTTAAGTGCTACATATGTCTTAAATACCTCCAGGGACGGAGACTCCAGTATCTTCCTGGACAAACTGATCCAGTGATTAGCTGCATACTGCAAAGAAATACTTCCTGATATTGAATTGAAACCTCCTCTGGTGCACCTAGAGGCAGATTCCTCATGTCCTATTACTTGTCACCTGAGAAAAGAGACCAAAATCCACTTTGATACAACTTCCTTTCAGTTAGTTGCAGAGAGCAATGAGGTCTCTCTTCAGTACTCCTTTTCCCCAGACAAAATAACTCCAATTCCTTCAGTTGCACCTCATGTCTTGTTTTCCAGTCTCTTTACTGTGTTTGACGCACAGGCTCAAGGAACTCAATATCCTTCTGACAGTGCGGAGCCCAGAAATTATCACAGTAGTCAAGGTGTGGTCTCACCAGTGCCACATGCAATCACTTCTATAAAGTTGCTGCCAGTTATCTATGACGCAGGCCAGCGTGCTATCAGCCTTCTTGGCCACCAGGGCACACCACTGGTTTACACATCTTTGCAGCCACTCTTCTTTGAGTTTGTACAATTGTATGTAGTTCATAGAACCCAAGTGGAGAATCAAACATTTAACCTTGCTGAATACGAGGGCTGCTCTGAAAGTAATGCCTCCTATTTTATTATGTTGGCCTGTGACTTAAGGGCAGATGTTGGTGGTATGGCAGTAGAGGACGAACCTTCCTGACAATATTCCGTTATATATTGTTGCCATGTGACAGATGACAACAGAGGAGCAGTCTGACAAAATGCTGTCTGACATGGGAATGCGTATGAAGCAAAGGTGTGGAATCGAATTCTTCCATGTGGAAAAAATTGAACCCACTGACATTCATTGACAAAAAGAATTAAGAAAACTGGTCCCAGTAACGAATCCTGGGGAACACCATGTGTGAGCAACTCCCAACCTGATTTTACTCTATTCACAATGACCCTTTGGGCCTGGCCATTCAGCCATTTTTACCTAGAGAACTGTACATCTATCCTAGCCATGAGCAGCCATTTTCTCCAGGAGAAGGCTGCACTGAGCCCCTTCCTGCAGAGCACTGCTAGCTGCAACTGTAGAAATGCTTGGAAGAAGACTTTGAGGTCTCTGAGAGACCCAAAAGATGGCATATCAATACTCCTATGGCACACAGTTGCAGGGGGGTTTGTTTACTGGCACTTACAGTTCAGTTGAGTGAGAATCAGTTATCTAGCAGTTTTACACCTGAGATATTTGTTGCAGTTCCTTGTAACAATACTTATTCCATGCCAGCATTTTTGCCCCCTATATGAGAAGAACTCAGGAAATGGCTGTATCCATAATTCTCAATATTTTATTATTTCTCAGGTTGTCATCTAGAATAATGATGGAAAAGGCAGCTAAAATTTATGGTGTGCTGAAGGCCCATCTGTGGGAAGCTAATTGTTTTTCCTCAGCTACTTCCATATTTATTTTCTTCTTCATCATCTCTGTAACTGCATTTGAACCAGAGGCCACAGCAATCATGGCAACCACCCACACTGACAGCACATGCTTTTATTTTTCTTGGCAACAATTATTTATCCAGCTTGTCAAGTTGCTGATGACATTGAAATAGCATCTGTTCCACACTGTCTGCATTACTTACTGCAGGGAGACACAGTTCTCTGTCCTGTTTTGTTGATTCTTGTGATGTTTCTCTCTGTTTAAGTTTCCTGCATTTGGCATCCTTTCTTTCTCTTGGCCTTGGCTTGTGCACCATATCCTTCTTCATTTTATTAGTTTACATGCTGCAGATAGGTAACTATTTCATTCTTGCAATGAGCCCTTTCCAAAGACTAGTCTCTAAATCTTTCCACTGTTCCCTGTGCTGTCATGGAGCTGTGCTACCCGTGCATAGTCCCTGGAGCGAAGCTTTACTTGCTCTGCAACGCTTTTGTGCTAAAATAAAAAATTGCTTGGAAAACAATATAAGACTAATGTGCAGCAGTCAAAATAGTTGCAAAAAGAGACAGTAAGCTAAGCATGCCTGCTACCTCAGATGTTGAAAGCTGTGACTCTCAGAAACAGCACAGTAATGACCACCCTATGGTCCTGCTGTCTCTAGGAGCATTGGGTTATGGTTTGACACCACAGCCCTTGTCTGCTAGAGGCAGTTCAGGTAGAAAAAAATCATTGAATATCCTGAGTTAGAAGGAGCCCAGAAGGCTCATAGAGCCTGCTTCCATCCTCCATCCTCCAAGGAGATACTATGTAGTATGAGTTAGATATGTGTAGCACACCTTATTTCCAAGATCTTTCAAGATCCTTATTTTAATCCTCAATTTATCTTACTTGAAGGACATTTCATAGAACTGTAAGCAGCTGGGCTCTGTAGAGGGCCATGTGAATGGTGGTTTGCCTGCGTTTTTTCAATAAGTTTATCTTTTTGCATAATTCTATACATTCAGATCTTTTTTCCAACCAAAATGAGACAAAGAGTCTTTTTCATTACCAGAAAGTACCTAGGTATTGCCATTGCAGAAAGACTGTTCCTTCCTCCAGTAATAGTTTCACTCTGGACTGCCTAGCTACATGCATTATATAGAAAATGTGAGTGTATTAATCTAGTTATCTAGGCACTTACTGTGAAGATGGTGAGGACTTTGTATTTAGTACAAGAAAACAGAAAGCTACCTGTAATGTATTTTTAAAGCATTTCTTTAAAAAAAAAAAAAAATAATAATTGAAAAGCTTATTGGATTTGGCATATTTTAGCAGGTACCACCTTCAGGGCCAGAAGTCTTGTACTTCAGCCATCTCTAACATGTAATACTTACAGTTCCTAGATTTGGAATAGATATTCATGCTGTCCTGAAATAAACTGTAAATAGAAAAACATGTCTAGAATTCCTGGCTAGAATGGCTAGCATGGCTAGAATAGGTACCCTGAGTATCACCTCTACTTTTTAAATTGTGAACTTGCTATTAATTGCCCTGTTGTGCATATTTGCCTGCTAACGGGATCCCCTCTGTGACTTTGCTTTCAAACTATAATTCGCATCACTTACTTCTGGTGTTCTGAAGTAATTCCTTTCCTTCTGGATGAGACCATATGCCTTAATTGCCTTAAGAAAAATACACCTCTACATTTTGGAGAACTGCTATCAGACTGATATATATATATGTAAGAGATATTAAAGAATGGATGATTGAAGATTATAAATAAATATAAGAAATCTTGATTATCTGCACTGTTCTTAGGGAGTGCATTGTAGAACTACTCGGCCTCAGTGCTGCTTTATGTCAGTCCCTTGCAAGGTTCAGTGCTGCATTAAGTGTATGCCTAGAGCATTTGACATTCAAGCTTAATCTACCACACTAAATCACACGCATGTGTGATTCTTGGCAAATTAATGAACTTTTTGCTTTAATAAAAATAACTGCACTGTCCTTGGACTTGATAAAAAGAGACTAACCCTACTAAATTTCAGTCAGAAGTGAGCTATTCCACTTACTAGTCAATATTATTTGGTAGATCTCTGTGATTAAGCTGAAACAGTCTCCTGAGCAAATTCCACCATGAGTAGTGACTATTCCAACCCCCTTAGGGCACGTCTACACAGGAAGGAACAAACTGAACCATACCCTTTGCTAACACTCTGAAAAGGCCAGATGTAATCTAACGCAGGTCCAAAAGCAACATTAGTGTGGCACTGTGCCCAAGCTAATAAGTCTTGTTGACAAGACTAGGACGAGATACAGAAGTAGACTGGTGCTGCGCCAACACTTTCCCCTCATGTTACCACTCGTAGCTGTCTTCTTTCACGGGGTATTTCCTCTTCAATCCCACATTTTGGTAATCACTGATGCCTCAGACTACACACGGCTCAAACACTTGAGCAAGGAGGGTGGTCTAATTCCCCGGACTCTGGATCATGCTGCATCCAGGCTGCTCTCCAGCCATATCCACAAGATCAGATTTCCTGCATGCTCACACTGTCACATCACACCCAGATCCATGTGTGGTTTCTCTCTGCAAAGCTACACGGCCCATGCAGGTTCTCAGTTATCTCTCATTGATCTGCATGCACATCACATAGCAATGACTGCCATGAGGCAGGGCCTTGGGAGGAGGTCTTCATGGAGATGGCTCCTGTGCAGGAGTGGTAGACCTGGGCTTGCCATGGGACTTGTCATGAGGTTATCTCTCACTGCTCCTGCTGACGTCAAGCCACGTGTGTTCTTTCTGGCATGGGCATGAAACATGGCATAGGCAAACTGGACCTGTCATACCAGAACACCTACTCTGAAATTACTTGTGAAAACATAGAATAATAATCTATGCAGGCTGATTCTGTCACCACTGGGACAACTACAGTTTTGCTGGTGGTGTGTTTGCACGTGTTCTTGGCAGAGATGGAGATAGAAATGTAATCTCAAAGAGAGGGTAAATGATGAACACAGCTATATCCCTGTTGGTGGAGCAGAACTGCTTCCATCCTTCCTTTGGCATCTAGGATTTGCATGCCAGAGCAGAGCAAAACATTTATCAGCCTTGCAAGCCCTTTCCCTTTTCTGCCCTTTATTCTACTTGGTGTCCCTCTTCCACTCTCCCATTTTTAGAAGCCATATTTAGTGAATCTCATTGATCTTCACTAACTCACTGTCTTTACACTGTAATATTTAGGAGAAGGAAACTCCTGCCCAGACTGTAATTTATTTCATCCTGAACAAGAGTTTATAGTACAGTGAATGTAATGAAGTTTCTTCGTATCACAGCTCCTTTGAAGACCCTGTAGACACATCATTTCCACTGAAAGTGAGCGAGCTTAGGTTGTCCAGAATTGACTGAAGTGGCTGTTTACTGTATTGTCTTTAACTGCATAACTAAGAAACAATCTTTACAATCCTATCTTTGATCAGACCCCAAAATAACAGCCCAGTCCTGGGTAAGCATGGAAATCAGGGAAGAACCAAGAGACCCTTATGTTCAAGGTGAGCTGCCTAAAGATTTCTGCTTTGTCCAGAGTTGTCTTGTTGCAAGATGGATACTTGCGCAAGAGAAATCCTTAATCATGGGTTTCTGCATACAGTCATAGTACTCCCATGACATTTTTTGCTGTTACCTTCTGAAATATTACCAAATTGAACTTATGCAAATTAAACAAGCAAGCCTAGCTACCTGAACCTTATCTTGATTTTTCCCTCCCAGTGCTCATACTCACATACCATGCTTCAGCCCCACAAACAGACTCCTATCTCTCCAGGCCTTTGGGTGCTTTTATGGTCATGCAAGTACAATTCTTTGGAGATAGTCTTTGGGTTTTGTTGTTTGCCAATGGTCTTTGTAATTGACCTCACAGACTAAAATAAGTAGGTCTCAGTAGAAGCAATGTGAACTCTGGTTCAGAGATGCCCAAACTTCTAAGATTCTTCACAGGAAAACTTTTGCCTTTGAGGGGAAGACTATATCATGGTGCCATCAAGTTTCTAACCCTTGATGTCTTGGGATGAGGACCTTGGAGGACGCCTCAAAATCATGCCCAGAGCTGCTCTCAGTGCCTGATGTTTGAATAGGATGCATGGTTCTCAGGACTGACCAGACGGAGCAGTGTAAGTAGTGATTCTCATGATTTCTAATAAGAAAAGGGCCAGCCTTTGCTAATGCTAGGGGCTTATACTGTAATATATACTGAAATATGCCAAGAAATATCTTCTAAATGTTCGTAGAAAATCCATACAATTCTTAGAAAGACTGTTATGGCCACAGATACAGGAAATATTTATTTTCTTACTGCGGTCATGGATGTAATCAGTTAACAGATAGCAAAGGAGTAGTCTGGGAACAATAGGGATTCAGCAAGTCTGTTCTCCACACTCTGTATTGTGAAACCACAGGCTAGAGGGATGGGGTTTGGGAAGGAATCACACAGTATCAAAAATGCATTTTTAAGCCTTTGGCTAGATTGCTTTGTTAGGTAGAACAGAATTTTACCGTGGAATATGAAGTATGAGGGCTTTCTGAGGTCAGATACTGACTTGGCACTATGAACCCATTATCCAGAGGCAGATTTTAAATGCATTGGATTGACATGAGGGTGAATCGTTATGTAAAGAAGAACTCTGGATATATCCACACAAAAACTGAGCAGACACACTCTGAACTTTATCATTTCACGTTACAATGCTCCTTTACTGCATAGCAATGATGGAATTACCATTGCAGATGACATCATAACAGTTCTGGACTGGTATTCTGGGAAAGAAATGCAACAGAGTCAAGAAAACAGAGATAAAATGAAACAGATCAAAAAGTAACAACTTGAAAGAGCCCCTGTGGCTGGTGAAGGAAATTGGACGGAAAAGGTACATTATCTCTTAAGGCAGGTGGATTTTCAAGCTGCCATAGACTTGGATGAACATGGGGTATGATATTCTCTCAAGTTGATTAAAGTGCTGTTGTTGATTTCAGTGGTACAAGATTGAGTCCCGGGGTCAGTTCTGTGCAGGAGAGGGTGAAGAAAAGGTGTTATGTAAAGAAAAGGAAATAAAAGCAGAAAGGAATTTTCTGACTGCCTTGATTCATGGACCTCAGCAATAATTGCATATTACCTCTCTGCCCACAAGCAATGGACTCAGTCAGACCCCTATGAATCAGACAACATACCTAGAAGCTGATTTAGCCCTCAGAGGGAGACACACACAGGTGGCTCTCAGCCCCAGCTGGGTCTCAAAGGCTCCCTCTGATTTCTGAAAAGCAAAAAGCTTCTCCACTGATTGCTCAGAATACAAAAAGGAAGATTCTGCTCTGACAGTCGACCTAGATTGTTTAGCTTGCACACTACTGTAGTGAGCATAGAGACATAGTACAGGCACTCAAATAAGGTTCTTTAAGGATTAAATCTGAAGAGCTTCTTTTGAGGTTTGGGGCTGATAATTTTGCTAAGAAACAGATGGAAGTGTGGTTTGTGTGCACTGGTTATCACTTCCGTTGCACAACCAATAAACATTGAAGAACAATGTTTGGTCAGACCGAAAGTCTTCCTAGCCCAATATACTCTGCTCAGCAGCAGCCCTAAAAAAGGACTTGTGTAAAAGTGAGCACAGTAAGCATGTATGGATTTTCCCATGTATGTTTATTCTGCCAGAGAGCAGGCATTGTCAGCACAGGGCATCCTAATCCAAACATAGGATTCTGTGGTCTGTTTGTCCTCATGAGTGTGCACAGCCTCCCCTGAACATTAATTAATGTCACATGACTATAATATCAGCACCAGCTTTGCAGTGTGAAGACGTGTGGCAGAAATCATCTCTGACAGATAGTGAACCTAAGTGGAGCCGCAATGAACAGAGAAAAGAAGATTTAGCTTCTTTTAGAGATTATTTTTTGTGTTTTTGTTTGATTGACTTTTTATTTTTTTTTAAACCCTTAATCTACACACAGGTTTTAAGATAGCTTGTGGAAGAGCATGTGCTGCTCTTTCTCTGTTTATATTATGAATGATGGTGCTACAAGAAGAAAAAGATATTAGTGCTGCTAGCCTGGGAAAATTGTGCAGTTCTTGTAATAACTAGTTCCTTTCTGTGCCTTTCCATCAGAGGTGTGAAAAGGAAACAATCGGCTCAAATCTGCAGTCAAGGAAGTGGTGAAGGACCTCTTGACAGATGTGAAGAGAGAGGTGGTCCACTTTAGGACAGAGATGCTTGTTACAGTTGTCTGAATTTCACTGGAAGTTTTCCAGCTCTGCAAATCAAAAACTCTTGAAGACTACAGAAAGAAAAACATCAGCTTCCAGATAGATACAATCATATTTTTTAAAGTATTGTTAGTCACAGATACATACACCAATTTCAGTATTTACATTTTGACTACATGAGCTTGACAAATTAATTCCAATTAGTTCCTATGATTTAAAATATGAGTGTGCAAGAAAACAGTACGAGTGACTTGTACCCTAAGCAACACAGAAGCCTCAAAAAATCCCAGCATTGAAATCTGTCATTCCATGGCATAAATGCTATAGATTTCCTGAAAAGTTCCAATAAGATTTGCCAGCATAAATACTCACTTGCACAGCTTTGTAAGTCAGATAGCAGAGTTGTGCTGCGGTCACTTCAAAAGCTAGATAAGTTTCTGGAGTTATTTCACAGAGCTCTGAAGTATGGATGAGGAAGACACAACCTGAGAAAAAAAAAAAAAAAAAAAAGCAATACAGGCTTTTCATTAAAGCCTTTCCATCCATAAAGTTCTGTAGACTGAACTGCATGAAATACTCTCTGAAAATCCCATCACAGCTCTTTGGTATAGTCAGAAACACGTTGAATGGCAACTGTTGTATTTGTCAAATAATATTAGAGCCCATAAGTGAATTCAAAGTATCTAAAGCCAAGGATAAGACAATTTAAAAGTTGAAATTGTATGAGCAAGCTGGAGAGAAGACTTGCCTGTTGGAAAATATTTTGCATATATGCTTTTCAGCAGTGTGTCAGCTCCTCAGGCGTGACATCACCATAAACCCCTTGCTGGTGCAGCTGATTTGAGAACTTGTCGCTATTGCTAGCCCATAGAAATAGCAGATGTACATTATAAACAAAGCTCTTTTTAAGTGAATAAGAGACCATTTCTGAACTGTAGGCACATAGGGCTGGAAGAGACCTTGTGAGGTTGCCCTGTCTCTCCTCTTGCTCTGAGACAGGATGAATTACACCAGACATGCCTGTCAGATACTTATTTAAGCTGCTTTAAAAGACCTCCAGTGAATGAGATTTCACAATATTTCCAAGGAGGCTGCTTCAGCATCTAACTATTCCTTCCTATATTTCCAAATATACTATTCTCAAAATGTACTGTTTACTAATTTGAGACAGTCCACGTGACTATATAAGTGTATCTCTCTGTGTACTTGGTTTGCTCTGTCTTGAAGAATCTTATTTCTGCAAGTTCCAGGTTAAGTCATTCGTGCAACTTCCCCTTCATTTCTGAAATTCATGCTGGAATGTTGTGTTTACATCACCTACAGAAACTCTAATCACGCTCATCTGTTCAATGTGATTGCTAATCTAGAATGTAGACTGGATGCCTCGGGGTTATTGATGATGTTGCAAATCTGAACAAAACTCAGCTCAATTTTAAGATTGGAGAATGAGTTTTTAGACTAGAGGGGAAACTCAGTCTTTATAACACAAAAAAGGGCAAATTGGATGTTATTTAGTAACTTTTGAAGAGAACGTTTCTACAAAGAAGTAAAATAGCTTTTCAATCTTTTGGAGGACTTGGTTTATCCAAATAATCTGTCAGTGTGAATTTCTTGTTATCTGACTGAAAAACGAAGAGCGTCAAGCCAGAAATAGAATAAAACTATCTTCAGCCATTGCATTTTGATCATTTACAGCAAAGACTGCCTCATTTGCAAGCATCCATCAAGAACTTTTTGAATATACTCTTCTCAAAGAAATGAAATGCACAGACACAAATATGGCTGGTGGAAAGCTATGTGAAAACTGAAGAACTGTTTTCATTGCTGGAAAGGAATTCACTTTGATAAACTGTTTACAAAACCTTTTGACAAAGGCTAATAATTCTGCCTCTCCTACTGAAGGCAAGCAGCCAATTAGCAGGAAATAAACACATCATAATAACAACCACTCCCACTGCTGTATGGTAGGAAAGCATCAGCTTACTTTATATTTTTAAGCATGCACTGAGAGAGCTTCACATTCAGTTGCTGGCTTGTTCTATGGCAAACAAGAAGTTAAAAAAAAAGAATGTCTTCCAATATCCGTGTGATGGTACAGAGTGAGTTTAATCATTTCCCCTCCTCCCCAGGTAGATCAGCTCCGTGACTGAAGGAACACTGTGTGCACTGCTTTTATTCTCAGCAAGAGGTGATAACTCATTATAGGTGCAAAAATGAGCCTACAGCCTACTGCACATTGAGAACATGAGCATTGACTGAGGATAACAGAAACCTGGAACAGGACTTTGTGAGACACAATGGAGTGCTTAACTCAATTAGGAGAGTTCACAGAGCTCAAAGCTATTACCATAGCAAGCTGCTCTTCCAGTATAAACCAAGTATCGTACTTAGATTAAGTAAAAATTCACAAGTTGTAGTAAACAAAACAATGATTTTTTTTCCTTTTTTTTTTCTTTTTTCTTTTTTTTCCCCCTTGATTGAAGATTGGGAATAGGAAAAGTGCCTGCTAGCATTTTAATATTCTCTGTGATATTTCCTTTAAACTATAGTTCCCTAACTTCTTCTCCACAAGTGAGACAAACTCACAGTTGGACTGGATGATGTTGGAGGTCTTTTCCAACCTTGGTGATTCTGTGGTTCTGTGATTCTATGAAATATCTCTCATTTTAATGTTTCAGTTTCTTACTTACTTGAATTCAATTCTTGGATAATTCTTGTTTGAACAGGATGCCAGCAACTACATTCAAGCCTCACGACGTTTGTTAGACCAGTAAGTGTGACAGTTTCCCTGATTTTCAGTCCCATTACTTCTTCTACTGATAGAATGAATGCTGTCTGTTCACCAACAACTGAATCAGTCTGAGTTTTAAAAAATGGAAGCAGTTGTGCTGGTCTTCTGCCAACAGTTTATGGTCCAGTTGGGCCTGGTTCCATGACTAATGGGGCTGAGGGACCTGTAGATCCATACCTCAGGAGACACATGATGGACCATGGTCCACATTGGCCAGTTCCCTCAGAACTCTGGGTTGCATCTCATCAAGATTCATGGACTTGTGGATGACTTACATGACATGGTTTACTCCTTTTGGCCAACTTTCATAATATGTATTAGATATCTGCAGTGCAAGTGACAAATTATACTATTTTGCTACAATTTGTCCTTTTACAGGGGAGTTGCATTTTGTTTAGAAGTAAAATAAAAGGATTGAGCAGCAGTAATTGTAAAGAAATATCCAGCCTTGCAGACACAGCTCACTCAAGTTTCTGTAGTTATTCATAGTCTTCTTTCATACCATCTTTCAAGTGCTGAAGAGATGGAAATCCACCTGTGACATCATTTCTCTGAACTTGGAGAAAATCAAGAACAATTAATGGAAACTTCTGTAAAAAGAAAAAAAAAAGATCATATAAAATAGAAATGTTTCCTATTTCTCACAGCATGATCACCTATGAGTATTTCAGCAGTATGAAACCTGTAAATAGTTGATTGACCAGGAACCCTTGGTTATCTCTAGGCAGGTGCCAATCCAGCCCTCACTGAATTCAAGGGCAGAATTTCTGCTGGTTGATTTTAAATCAAGAATTGGATATCTATTTTATCACTGAATCATTTCAGTACGCACGTAATTTACAGCAGAAAACTACAGTTGTATTCAGTGTATTTGTAAATAGCAAAGCATTGACAAGGCAGTGAACTACATACTGACATTTTAAAAGGGAACTGTAAGATTTCCCATTATCTTGATGTTCCCCTTTCACAATTATTTTTACTGTTGTCACTAGAAAGTCTGTTGAGCATAGACTAAAAAAAAAATTTCAAAAAATTAATATGTCCTGAAGCTTCTTGTAAGCTAATTCAGAATAATCTTGCAAAATCTGTATTCAAACACTCAGTCCTTGAATCTGTGAAGTTATCTGTATCACTTTAATCCCACAGAACTGTTTCGTTGACATAGCCACTGTGCCTAAGGGAGTCATCTTGTTCCATCTGCCAGGTGTCTGGAATCCAGCTTGAACAATTTTCCATTCCCCTGATCCAAATCCAGAAAATACCCACGCTAACAAATACCATGACCTTTAAACAGAAAAATGAAATATTCCTTAGCCTGAGTCCTTCTTTCCTTACTACCAACTCTCAGCATGTTGATTTATGAAGCATTAGAAAAGTGAAATATTGTTTGGTTAATGTAAGGTGTAAGAGAATTGGGCTCAGTTGCAGAAGAAACCGCAAGATTTTCTTCATGCCATTAATATAGAGATTTTCATTCCAGTCTTGCAATGCACACATTTTGTTGTCCTCCCTGATCTGACCACCAAGAGCATACTTGCTCTCTTCACAATTCCAGGAGATGCTCATATTTATAGAATCAGAGAATCATAGACTCATTAAGGTTGGAAAGACCACTAAGATAATCCAGTCCAGCTCTCTACCCATCCCCACCATTCCCATTAAGCCATGTCCCTCAGTACCACATCTCCATGTTTCTTGAACATCTTCCAAGATCTCCCTAGACAGTCTGTGCCAGTGACTCACCACTCCTTCTGAGAAGAAACTGAAGCAGGAGAAGTGGCCAATCCCTACCTCACCACAACCTCCTATCAAGCAGTTGTAGAGAGCTATATGGTCTTCCCTGAGCCTCCTCTGAATCCTCCAGACTGAACAATCTCAAATCCCTCAGCCACTCCTCATAAGACTTGTGCTCCAGATCCTTTACAGCTTTTCTGCTCTTCTCTGGACAAACTCCAGGGCCTTAATATCTTTCTTGTAATGAAGGGCCCAAAACTGAACACAGTACTTGAGGTGTAGCCTCATCAGAGCTGAGTAAAGGGGGACGATCACCTCTCTGCTCCTGCTGGTAATGCTATTTCTGATACGAGCCAGGATGCCATTGGCCTTCTTGGCTGGCTCATGTTCATGTTCATGTTCTCACAGTATGAACACCTTGGAGGGCTAATGGGCACTATTAATAACTGTCTATCAGCTGCACAACTTCTCCATCTCCTTCTTCTCCTCTTTGCTAGGGTGGGACTGCTGGCTCATGCTCAGCCAGTTTTGGCTAACACCCCCAAGTTCTTTTACTCTGTGCAGCTTTCCAGCTACTCTGCCCCTACTCTGTCTGTAGCAATGCATGGGGTTATTGTAACCAAAATGCAGGACTAGGCACTTGATCTTGGGAAAGCTCACACAGTTGACTCAACCATCCATACAGACTATCCAAACCCCTCTTTAGGGCCTTTTTGCCCTCAGGCAGGTCAACACTTTCTTCCAGCTTGCTGTCATCTACAAAGTTACGTGGGGATCCAGTTGCTCCTCATCTCCAACAGCTCTTTTGGGCATCAACATTCAGCCAGATTCTCAAAGTCACTCAACTACATCTGATCCTGTTGGTGTATACACGGACCTAGGCCTGAAGTGACCAGTAGAAAGTTTTCTGTGCTTCCCACTGGAATAGCTTATGGCTGGAGTCCTCATTTGAGATATAGGAAATCATGGTGGAACTCTTTATTCTAGCCCCCACCGTACAAGTCAGCGTGAGTCAGGGTTTCACTGTGAGACTTGCTTTCTCGTCAAGTGCACATTTAATTAATTTAGAGAGTGAGAAATTTGCAAGAATAAAGCTGGTTAGTGAGGGCAGGTTCCCTGAGACACAGGATCAATCATCCAGAACGGAGTTTTTAACCTGAGTTTCCTGTGCAAGTTAAAAACCAGGAAGCTGACTGACCTCAGCAGTATCCTCCATCCCTTAACAAACACCTCAAAGACATGTCTGAGAATCGATCTTTCAGTGTCTAAATAGCCTGGGAATTAGTCATTACAAAACTGCAATTAGGTTTAGACAAGGCCATTTAAAACTCACCTCCTCTGAGGATGGAGAGCAGGCAGGAAGAGAGGAAAACAATGATGCCCCACTGTTTCCAACACCTTTAGTTTCAGTTCCAAAAACTAATTGATTTTGGTACACAAAGGTGTTTTGCTGAAACTGTTGTCCTCACATTCCTTAGGTGTTAAACAGTCCGTTTCCTACTTTCCCTTCTGCATTTCAGCCCCTTGCATCTATTTCCAAAGGTAGATGAGAGTTTCTTATCTTAAAATGTAGTTTAAAACTGAACTCTACATCCCATTAATAATGGGAACTTCTAAAAAATGTCATAGGAGCTTATCACAGAATCACAGAACCATAGAACCATGAAGGTTGAAAAGCCCATTAAGATCGTCTAACCATCAGCCCATCTCCACCATGCCCACCAACCCATGTTCATCAGTGCCACATCTACATGTTATCTGAACACCTCCAGGGATGGCCACACAATTACTTCCTTGAGCAGCCTGTTCCAATGCCTCACCACTCTTTCTGAGAAGAAATTATTCCTAATATCCAACTTGAACCTCCCCTAGTGCAACTTAAAGCCATTACCTCTTGCGCTTTTGCTGTTACCTAGGAAAAGAGACAAACTCCCTCCTCACCACAACCTCCCTTCAGGGGGTCATAGAGAGTGATATGGTTTCCTCTGAGCTTCCTCTTCTCCTTTCCTCAGGTGTGAATGAGTGTCAGTTTTGTGTATTAAATAAACAACTGTACTCCAGTTGTACTACTTTAATTTGCGTTGTGCTCCTTAGTTCATATTTAACTCTTCCAAATATTTGTCTGACAAAGACAGAAGCTTTCCATTGCTTCAGTCCCATTGCCATCAGGGCTAGGATGAATCTAGAATTAGAAGTTCCTAACAATTTTTGACTTTTCACTGTGATTTTCTTTTTTTATTTGCAGGTAACATTTCCCATGCTCTACAGTACAAATGTGGCCAGATGAGACAGTTATTTGTCCAGATGAATCCTTTCCTGCAGTCTCAGTGGGATGCTACCTACTCACTCAGCACTGTAAATGCTGAGCTGCTCTGCAATCAGTTATTAATAGTGCCTATTAGCCCTCTGAGGTGTTTACAGCATGACTGCAGAGGTCTGTACATTAGAAAGTCTGGGACACAGTGTGAAGGAAAGCACGCCGAGCCACCTAACAGCACGCAGCTAACAGAGGCAGCAGGCTGTGCAAAGAGGAGCCAGGAGCTCAGCTTAGATCAGCAGATAGGGCAGTGGTGACACCACGAGGCATGGTTCCTGCAGCCACTGGAGCAGCTACCCTGGAACACAGGGATGGGTACCATGGGGTTGCAAACAATGGAAGTTGTGTAGAATTCTTCTGGTTTTAAGCCTTTTTCTTTTAATAAGCTCTGTTGCAATATAATTAGCAGTGTTTGTTTCTAGGAGGCTGTTTGGATGCTGTGTACAGTTGCTGCAGGATCCCTGAGAGCTGACCCTCTTAAATTCAGACCTGAAAGACGTGGAAATGATATTGAGGATAAAATAACCCTGTCCAAGAATGTGGGAACTGCAGACTTCTACCCAGAACAGGCAATGCACTGAATTTTGACATGACAGAGGACTATTATAGAGAAAAAGAAATGTTAGATTGAGCGATAAGCTCACTCTCTAACAATAAAAAAATATTTATTATTCTGTTCAGCCTGTCAGGCCATAATAGAGAGAACAAAGTTGTGTAGGTGATGCAAATCACAGGACTTCCCATTTTTGTGATGATAAGTGTATGGAATAGCACATAAAAAGGATTTAATATATATGCACATATTTGACTATCTTAATCCTCTTAACTACTTCTCAGGCCAATCTCTTCCTGCATGATCATTAAAAGCAACCAGGGAACAGAGGTCCTATTCTAAAATCTTTACTATGAAATTCTATATATATGTTGACGCTGAGATTTTTTTTAATGTACTGACTTCAGCATTAAGCCAGAAAATACGACATCACTGAATCTAAATGAATACTTTCATAGAAATATATTAACAATCTATCTTGCACCAACATACATTTTGAGGAGGAAGTATCTATGAGATACAGCTTATCAGATAGCTCCCAGCCCTGGGAACCTAAACAAATAGACTTAGTTTCTAGTTTTAGGAATTGCTACTTTGTGCCTCTGTTTTCCCATTCGTAGGGCAGATAATGAGATCTTCCTCCTATAGAAGGCATTTTAAGATCTACTGGGGCAACTCTAATTAAGAAATAGTGATATTTGTTATTGCTATTATTTAAAATAATGAAAATGAATAACCCTTTGAATTAATTTTGAATTTTCCCAGCCTTCCCATTTGGATTTCTTGTTTATTATACCAGACCTACGCAGAATCACTTAATAATGTCATATATAAACAGTGTGTTATTATCATGATTTTTAATATGTGAATAATATAGTCAGTCCACAATAAATATAAGTCAGGATCCCACACTGCTATTAAAACCACTGATAGAAATGTCTGCTTAAACTGCACATAACACAGCCTGTTCAGTAACTGCCCAAAGAACGTAATACCCCTGAAGAAGCAGAATGAGGCACGAAGATGCCAGAAACTGCTCTTTTCTGTTCACTGCATGGATCTATAATAACCCTGTGTGGAGCTGCTCTCCATTCAGCATGGCCAGAATCTTGGATGGGAGCAAGCCCAGGAGCTGCTTGCTGGCTCTTCCTCCTGAACTCATCCTCCTCTTAACCCATAAATTCACAATCCTTGGGTATCAGAAAAAGGAGGGAGGGCAAATGAAAATAATCAATTTGTAGCTTCTGATGTACAGGAGAGAAGAAAGAGGGAAAACATTTGCTCAATCTTGTGTGGCTTTGGCTCGCAGTTATTCGTATTAGTCAAAGAGGGCAATCTTACCCGCCTGAGCTCAGTGTCAGTTTTCCAAGCACAGCCCAGGGTTTCTGTACCATTTTCTGTCTGATAACTCAGGCCCTCTCTTTATTTCTCACAATTGCTGCGCATCTCTGCTCAAAGCTCTGTGTGCTGACTTTTATGTCTCTTTCCTCAGAGAGACTTTGAGAAATCAGAGCTCTTCAGCCTATCAGAAGTTCAACCTATTTTCACTAATGTGTGTTACCTGATGGTTCTCAATTATACTTTAATAGTCTCTTATGAGGGCTCTTATCAAAAAATCTTTTCAAAATCCAAGTGTGCTGTTTCCACTGGGTCACTGATATTAATACTCAAAAGAGCTCTAACAAGATTGAGAATCACATTTTTTTCCTATCGAGAAACAGCGCTGCTTTGATCCTGAGAAGCTCTGCTTGCTGGAGCATTGTGCTATTCTCGCCCTAATTGAATCCTCAATCAGGTTCCCCACTATCATAATAAAGTTCACTGATCTGTAATGCCTCAGATGGTCCTGAGCTTCGTTTGAAGATAAGCACTATGCTAATAAGTTTTAAGTTTTCAGACCTCCTCGCTGTAAAGGCTGTAATGTATCCTTGTCAGAGTTGCTCCCATTTAATGCTTTGTTTGTTTTCCAGTCGCTGGATGGGTATCAGTCAGCCTGTGTGATTTACTGCTCCTGGGTCTCACAGGCTGTTCCACAGATAACTTTCTCCTTAGGAGATTCAGTCTATTGAAGGCCATAATTTGATTTCAAACACAAAATGCTCTTTAAATAGATTTTGCCCACATTCTATCATAAAGACTGATGCACCAGTGTACATTTTGCCATTATAGCTGATAGAAAAGCAAAAATCATGAGTGGAACTTTATTAAAACATGCTTTATTTTTCTTTTTTTTTTTTTTACCACATTATAAAACTCACTGGGAAACCACAGAGGAGAATTTGCTATGGCAAGACCAAGCCCAAGAACACAGGAGCATCCCCGTGAGTTTCAGCACTTTAACCTGTGAAGAAAAAGCCCTTACAGTCGGTCTGAATTCTCATTTCAGGTGCTGTCTCTTGTCTGTAAAAGAAGCCCAAGGCAACTCCCAGCTCGGGTCTGTCAATCACATCCCTTACGGAAAGATGACTATGTGGAAGAAAAACCCCTATAGAGCTTAATTTAGAGTTCCTCGGTCAGGATTCTGCACTGAGGTGTGCCTCCTTCTCTAAGAGCCCACTACTTTCTGCTCACCATGCAGGCAGCAAGGCAGTGCCTTCCTCAGGCACCAGCTCCCCAAGGTGCACTATCCCGTATATTTAGGAAAACAGTGCTATGTCCCATTTTTATGAGTAGACTTTTTCTGGTGTTTCTTAAACGTGATACTTCTTGCTGGAAGACCCTTATGATGTTGTTGGGCTGTCACTATTTTTAAGAACCACTCAGTTTGCTTGTAATTTGTTGGTAGTGTGGCTGCACAGCTGAAGGGGAAAATATGAGCTGAAACAGATACATTGATCTTCAACATTACGTGGGAGAAATACATGCTCTTTTGTCCATAAATAAAATCTGTTAATTTTCCCTTTAAAAATACTTGGACTTTCACATTTAGAAAGTAGGACTTGGGAAAACTAGGGACACAATAATAGAATCATAGAATCATTAAGGTTCAAAAAGACCTCAAGATTATCTAGTCCAATTTTCACCTGCCACTAATACTGCCCACTGAACCATGGTCCTCAGTGACACATCTACATGTTTCCTGAACATCTTCAACTGAACTGAATGGAGATGTGAATCCAAGCTGGTGCTCCTTCCTGTCTTAGGGCATATCTCCTCAAATTTGATCAAGGAATACAAGACTTTGAGAAATTACACATCCTCAGGAAAGATGTTATTTGAATTTTATATATATCTGACGAGAAGATTTGGATATGAACAATCTTCAATCTGAGGGTAAAGACTGCTGAGCACAGTTACTGAGCACATAGGCTAGACGTGTGCCGGGCATGGATCAGTGCTGTGCAATGGCAGAAACTGGTGTTTGTCATGGTGATATCTTCCAACATCTGCAAACTGTTGCCCTGAGAAACAGCAGAAGCAGCTGCCCCAGCTGCAGTGCTCCTGTCAGTCATTGAGCAAAGCACATGGAGCAAACCTTGCAAAGCCACTAATGCTGAATTCCTCCTTTTCCAGCTGGCTGAATTTGCAGCTCTGAGGCACTGATCGTATGCACACCACTTCAGCTAAAAACAGTGGTAAATGTGATCAGAGCACATTAATTAGAGATGCTCCAAATGTTTTGGCATGACAATACTTCATCCAAGTCAAAATATTGCACAGGTGGCTTTCATGGTCTCTATTTTTGAGGAGAAGTGGGTAGAATATGTGGGTAAGGGCATGAGCACAGCACAATGGCAGGAGGGTCAAGTCCCTGATTCTGCAGAATTTGAGGTGATTGTACCACATGGAAAGTCTTGCTCCAAGGAAGGCAGCTGTGCAAGGACATCAGCCTGAGGCTGTGTCTGCATTGGCAAGGGATGTAGCATGGAGAGGATGAACCAGAAAAAAAAAAGGGTTAGTGCTGAGTGACCAAGGCCCAAGTCATGAATGTTTGCAGGGTTAACTCTAGCATAGTTTGGTGGACTTAGTGTCTGTCAGCAGGCTGGAAAGCATCAGGTATCCTCCACAGCATATTCTTCAGTCACATTTCACCCAAAAGGAATTCAGTCAATGAGGATGATCAAGAGAATCACTTCAATTTATTTCTGATTCAGTTTATCTCTGATTCGATTTATCTCTGATCAGAATTAAAACACTGTATGTACCCACAGTGTCTGGCACACCAACACATTTTCTGACAGTTCCAAGTAAAATTTCAAAGTAAAATTCGAAGAGGTTTCAACTCAGTATGGATTAGAAACAAAATCAGAATGTCAAAGGGCAGTCAGTCTGTAACAGAGATGTTGTCCTGCAGGTAGCTCTACTGAGAGCCACTTATTGTCGTCTACCATGAAAAAATAAAACAGTTCTGTTTCTCAAATTGGCTCTTATTGATAGCTGAGATGTTAAACTCCCACAGACTTGATTCCATGACTGTAAATGGAAGATAGAGTATCATCTCCTAACCTCATGGAAGTGTAGCAAAATCAATGAACATTGTATAGAGTTCAGAGACTTCAGAGCTGAGGGGGGAAAAAATGAAGCTTAATAGAATTCTACAGTGAATGAGGTCATCTACTGAATAATGAGGGAAAGACAAATTATTGTCTATTTTTTTTTGCTAAGTATAATATCTTTTGAAAGAAGTCTTGGGCTTACAGAAAACAGACATTGATGACAACAGTCTTTGGAACTATATCATCTGTATTTGCTGCACAATTTTAGAGTAAAAAGCATGCGTTCTGTGATATGCATAAGAAGACCAAAGCTCAGATATCTTTATCCTATTGTGAAATATTCATATTTACAACCTTAACAAAGGTAATGTAGTTTTATGGTGTGAGATATCTGTCTGTCTATATAAATATCTCTCTACTAGTACAGCACACCAGAGAAGTGATATCTTTCCTGATAAATGTTTGTTTACATGTGAATTAAGAAAAAGCAAACAACTGAAAGAGTAGAAAATAGTAATTCCCACACATGTAAATACATTGCTCACTTTATGCATCCATTTTTGGGAACTGAAGATGTCACTAAGCACAGACACAGAGCTAGCTGTGTGCATATGTGCAGTTCCTCCAGGGCTGGTTGGCATAGGGCTGCTCTCTCTGCAGGACAGTCACACGGCTCTGCTGCTTGGCTGCCACCTGTGCTCATGGAAACACTCTGCAGGTACCCAGAGTGCATCCCTCAGCAGGAGCTCAGTGAGAAAAAAGGAAACACACTGACTTCTGGACTCCAAAGTAAAATTCTGAATCTCCAATACAGCTTTATTCGGATTGATGTGGGGCACGAAGTAGATCTCTGTAGAGATTAGATTCCCCTTCTGTGTGGCCCCTGCTTACCCCAGGACACTCATCAAAAAGTGCACAGCCTGAACTGCTGCTTCCCAGGGAATTTAGTGACTGTCTCCAGCCTTATACTCCATGGGCTAATCCTCCTGCCCCTGAACAGGTGGGATGTGCTGGTTCTGAAGGAAGGCTGTTTCTGTGAAAACTACAATAATGGAGGACAGTTCAAATTCAGAAGAAGAAATCTTAGAGAAGTGAGGTTTGCCTGAGTTACATACGTCTTGGGAGGATGCAAGGAAAGAATTGCTGAAGTTAGCAAATGAAGTATAAGAAATGTAAGAACAAGCAAATGAAGTTATTTATGTGTTGATGATCTTAGAGGACCCTTGCAACCGAAGCCATTCTATGATGCTGTGATCCTAATTATAAGAGCAGTGAGCCTAGGGAGTCATAGAGGCTCAATACTCAGCCAGTTCTGACCCAGATCCTAACAACTTTCTGAAAGAAATCACATGGCAGAAGTGCTCTGAGAACAGAGATTGAAGGGGGCATCCCATCCATATTTCTGCTCCCAGCTCTGCTCTGCTGTGAGTGCAGTGCTTCCTTTTCACAGCCTGCGGATGGAGTATCACCCTACTGCCTCTAAGGGCTTCCAGCCCTGAGGATGTTCTGTGCTTTCAGAGACTCTCAGAGCGAAGAGTACTCTAAAACTATCACATGCTACCAAAATAAAGCATGCATTCCTTCTAACAAACTCTCAGATTAATTCAAGCTCCAAGCAGCAGCCATTCAAGTGTCCTCTAAATGTGAATGGGAGTGAGGATTTCATTTTTATCACTACAGAGCATTAGGCATTTTGTTAAGCACTAGCCAAGCTGTATGCAATACAAAACTTTCCTCAACTGGAGAACAACACAAAGTATAATTCCTGGCTCTATTTTTAACTTTTTTGAGAATTTGAGTAAAGAGCATGGCATATCTATGGAAGGAACTGAACTATTTGTGCCCTACATAGTGTTCTTGGAAAAAGCTCAGCTTCCCCTGAAGCATGGCTGTTTCTGGATTGCAAGGCCAGAGTACAGTGGACAGGTGTACCGCTGTGAAGGCAGTTCTGAAATGGCTGCTGCCTGATGTCTTAGCCCAAGTCTCAGCCACGTCAGCCTTAAAATCTGGATCAATGTAAAAATATGTAAAGATCTTTTTTTGGATAAAATGCATAGAAGATCTTGATTCTGTTTCTTACTTGGAGAATTGGCTAGCAAACCCTTAAGCCTCATGATGATGCATTGATTTAGTGGTTAGTATGGATGAAAAAATAAAAGACTCAATAGATCAACAATTCGGTCTCCTGTCATTAGTAGGGGTGTGTTTAGAACAAGGACAAAGACTTCAAATGGTGCAGAAGCAAGCAGAAACAGTGACAGCAGCTTCAATATAGACAGTAATGCTAATAATAATGTCAACATTGAAGCTGCAGTTGCTTGGATTGCTGTGTGTGCTAGACAGGTCCATGGGGCATCCTGAGTAGCCATGCTGCTAGCTGCCAAGCTGGCTACTTTGGGTATTTCTGTCTTTGCTGCTGTCATGCATCTTATTGCAATACTTCTGGGAGTCTCAAAGTCCAGCACCGAGGCCCTTTGCTCAGAATATGAAAACTGCTGCTTGACATACAAACGGCACCTTAAAAAGAGAAAGCCAAGAAACAAGGTCAGCATGGTCAACAGACCCATGGAAGTTCATCAAGATGGCTAGGAGGATCATGCTCAGGAGGTTCCGCTGGCTGTGTGAGGCTGCCCAAGAACTACCTCTGCTGGAGCTGCTGTGTCTTTGCAGAACGATTAACTCCGTTTCTGCTACATGACAAACACAACTCCAGAATGTCCCGGGGCAATGTATGCTGCTTTTTACGCAGCTAAACAGTGCAGAATGGTTCACTACAAGATTTCCATTGAGACACCACCAAAGCTGTAATGTACAATCAATATTATTGACTGCTGCCTGGTTCCTGGCCCATCCCTAGGGTCCATGAAAGGAAGGAAGACCTGGTGGGCAAAAAGCCATCATAAAAAGCTTTTCATTTTTACACGTTGTCAAAAGAAAAGCATCTGCAGGCAACAAAATTCTTGCTATGCTTGCTTCCTTGCCATGCTGTTTTTTTCAGTGCAGATAAACTGAAGCCATGGTTATCACAAGTGTCTGGAGGAGTACATGATGGCTTCAGGGCTCAGGCAGTCTGGAGCACTGGTTCAAGTGCCTGAGGCAGGAGCCCATGGAGTTGGTTTTGTCAGAGCCAAATGAAACCTGGCCCAACACTGCCTTGGGCAGTGGCTCCTGCTTTGGATCTGGGACCAGAATCTCCACTTTCATGAGTGTTCCACACTTACATTTGTGGGGCTGGGTCTCAATTTGACTTCCTGTACATGTTTTGTATACAGTCCCACTGGGTATGGAAGAAAAATTTTAAAGCCTCTTCCTTGCTTAATGTATTTAATGCTAATCTCAAGAAAGACTGTTTTATCCCTGCAGCTGCCTAGATGTTAGGACACGCCTGCCATATGGCAGACTAAAGTCCCATCCAAGTGTTTTGAGTACCATTTAATTGCTTTTAATCATCAACCAAAAAGACACATCAAAAGGCCTTCCTTTGAAACAGAAAACTCTAAAATCTCAAATTGTTTCCTACCCAGACCGAGATGTGAGACTGCAGACTCACTGCAGACAGCAATTGGACTTTTTTTCTGCAGTCGGTTACTCTGGCTCCATGCAAGCCCTAGCAGTTGGATTTTCTCTCCAGGTGGCTGCGGGATCCTGAACAAACTGTAACACTATTCATGGGCACAGGAGTTAACAAGCTTACAACCAGGGTTTACAGGAGGGCTTTCTTCTTTTTCTATCAGAGCCAAAATTAACTGAGTTCTTCAGGTGTAACTGATTGGGACAGAAATTGCTGCAGCTCTATCAGAGAGAAAAGGGCATTGGAAACTTTTCTGCACTGTTTCTAAGGTCAAAAGACCCCAGCATTTGCACCATCCACTTGTAAAGGTGGTGAGGTTTTTCATATTGGAAGGTCTGAAGACTGCTGATCACCTCCCAGGGGCTTAAAGCATCGGCAGGGATGCAGCTCCCCAGAAAGGTTCAGGGGTGGCATTAACAGCACACAGATCGCAGCCCAAACACGGAACCCCACACACTGCCCTCTGCCGCGAGCCTTTCTTCATCTTTGAAAAACAACTGCAACATCATTTTGCAGAGAGGCAAAAGCCACTCTCAAACTCTCTCAGACCGCTGGGCATGGTGTCGGCATGGCTGCAAAGCACAGATCATTTGCTGCAGCAATTAAAGCTGGAGAAGGAGGAGGTCAGCGGATCAGTCAATAACCGGTGCACCTTTTCCTCGCAGCTGATACGCGGTGCTGCTTAAGCTTGGTGCTTAACGAAGGGCTGGAGTTTTCGGTAGAGCACTTCTGCCATCTAGAGGCTCATTGCCATTCCGAAATCTCTACCAGGGCGGATTTGTATATTCCAAACGTCCCTAATCAGGTATCAAAGCCGAGCAGAAAATGACAAGGTTAAGGCTATATCACATAAGACAAAACTAGAATGAAGAATTAGTTGGGAATGGGAAAGAGGTGTTCTGTGGATCACAGTTTCGTTGGACTGAAGATTTTATCTGTCAAGTATATTTCTTCATAATCTCTAATAGGAAACATTTTGAAGCAGGGAGGATAATACCTGAATCAATACCTAAGATATAGCATTCTGGGGGAAAAAAATAATAATAAGAAAAAAAAAAAAAAAAGAAACAGCATAAGACTCTGATCCCTTTTAGAGCTCTCTAAGACTGGGAAAGAACAATCCTTCTACTTATTGCCCACAAATTAATTTGACTTCTAATGAAGGCTGATCCTGTGATTAATAGAAGCCTCATACAAAATGCACAGCCAGCACACCACAATTAAATATCTCTCAGCACTTGAAAGTAAAGTACGGGGATTTACATAATGACTGCACCCAGCCTGCAGATCTCTCCTCATGCCCAGGCTCATGCTGCCATCAAGTTGTCACCTGGCGTCTTGACTCTGACCTTCAAGACATCCTCAGAACTTCTTTCAGCATGCCCAGCTCCTTATGCAGGTTTCAAACACTTCACAAGAGGGACAAGAATCATGTTAACTGAGCTGACGTATCTTTGCCCTGCAATCTGATGATGCCGATAGCACCAGAGTCGCCACTACAGCAGCAGACAGGAAAGCTAAGCTGCAGAAAGAGGTAAGACCTGTCTTCTATGCTTTTTGTGTGCAAAATACACCTGACAGGGTGTTGCCAAGCGTATCCAGAAAGCTTGTGTTTGGGCTATGCATGAGATAGCTTCTTGGTCTGAAGGCAAGTGGATCATGAGCCTATATGCTCATACCTGCTCTTGTGCATCCATCAAACTCATCCATCCATCACATGTAAGGCACTGCAGCCAGTCAACTGTCAGCTATCTCAGTTTAAAGTACAACCTCAACATTCATTTTCAACAGCTGCCACTTGCTTAAAGCCTGAAAGTTCACCAGGAAGATGCAGACCTGGTGATCTGTGCCAACAAACCTCCAGCTCCTGCTGGAACCTCAGAGCTGCTGTGGAGCAGTGCCCATGTCCCTCAGAAGCAGCTGACAGATGTGATTGGCACACACCTGATGTACAACAATAGGATCCACCTGCTAATGATGTAGCATTACAGATTTTTTTTCTTAGTTGAGTGGGTGAAGGATCCTGCTTGAATTTTTAGCATAGTGTTGGCTTATTGTAAACAGCATGGCAGGAAGACTCAAGGCACCATGTCATCTTCTTGGGAATGTGTTGAGCACTAAAGAACAAAAATCCTTAGTGCTTTACCATTGAGCTTGATTCTGCTTTTGAGAGAAGTTCATGCTCGCTGTCAGGAGCCAGGGGCCCTGGCCTCTCTCTTACCATGCAGGGCTCCAAGGGGAACAGATTTTGGGAACATTCCTGTGTTACCGTTCCCGGTGGCTTGTTTGGCATTCCTCATTGCTCTGCACAAGTCCTTTTCAATAACTTATCAATAACTGTACAGGATTTATATATAGTTATATACCCTAGCACTGTCTGTGGGCTTCAGCTCCTGCGTGTTCCATACAATCACCTATGCTCCAGGTCCTATAGATTCAGATGAAGTCTTTGAAGGTCTGAAGGAGTACTGATCATTAGCCATTTCTGCCACCCCAGGAACAGACTTAGTCATCAAGCACAGACACTGCCTTGAAGTTTGTAAGAGCTGAGAGGAAAACATGGGGGAGAGAAGAAGAGCATGGGGTGGCAGAGCTTGAGCCATCAATGTGCTTCCACACAATGCATCTGCCATCATTTGGTACATCAAGTCTAAGCCAGCTCACATCAGGGAAGAAACTCAAGTGCCAGAGAAGGACCTTGCCATTTGTGATGTGATCATGGATGCTGCAGAAGGCTCAGCAAGTACAAAGCGCATGTATTTCAGCAGCCTTGAGGAGCAAAGTCTCTGAGATTTCTCTCTTTTGAAGACATCAGGGACTCTTCTGGCAAGTGGTTAAACTAATCTACTTTGTCAGCCTTTAAAGAATTCACTGTGGGATCGGGCTACCTCCTAGTGCTCAGGGCCTGACCCTACTGAGTGCTTTAAAGTTTTAGGAAAATTCAACTTCCACCTCCACCAGATAAGCATTTCAGCTCTTCTGCCAAGCAGGAATCCCACTGCTGCTACCCAGGGAATAAAGGCCATAAACAAGCAGTGGAAATGTCCTGCAGAGAAACCTTTTTGTTCAGTGTTCAGAGAGTAGCTGACACAGTGGGGTAGCAGCAACACAAATCATCATTATTATCATCCTGAAAGACAGAGGGAAAAATGCAGACAGAAACTAAATGAAAAGGGAAGCCTGTTTCCAGGTCAGATTTAAACCAGAGGCTGCACTTGAACAAGCAGTGACTTAACTGCCAGAAGTTTTTGTCCTCTGCATGTTATAAAGCACACAGTTCAGATGTAATTGAACAGATGTAACACAAACTCCTCCAGGGCAGCAGAAGGAAGGTGCTGTATTACAAACACCAGCTGAAGACAACGAGTTGGATTTCAAGGCCTGTGTTCTAAGTCATAATGTATTGAATTATGCTATTGTCATTAGTATTGACTTGAAGTGATTACTTTCACCAAATTCAGTGATTCATACAAATAGTAGTGACAGTGACTTAATTCAGTATGCCTTCAGTGTACTTCAGAATGTAAAAAAATTGGGTATTAAAAAATACTGAAATCAAAGTCTGCTCACTCCATTTGGTTTATATCTGTCTGTGAGCAGACACATGTAAAAGCCTGTACACCATACCTGTGCAAACAGCACCAGCTCTGCTGGGAACATTCTTCCTTGTCTGACTCCAGCCCAGTTTTATTGCCTTCCCAATTGTGTTGAAAACATCATGCTTCTCATCAGATCCTTGCACTGGCTTGCTCTTACTTAAGTTTTCCTCTGGTTTCTTCCATACTGTGCCATTTTCAGCTGTGCAAAGAAAAAGCCCTCCCATGTGTGGTCACTTGTCATTCACTATCAAAGAAATAGACTAGGCAGCGTGATTAATTTTTCGTTTCATCTTTCAACCTTTATGCTGTTAAAACTTGGTAGGTATTCATGGCCCATCTAAGGTATGATTCCCCCAGATAACTGCACCTGACACAAGCTGGTTCCCTGGCTTCGTATCATGCTTTATTTCATGTCAGGTCCCGCAGAGAACAACATCTGAGGTATAGAGAAGATTTGAGAAGTCAGGGGGTGCTGCCCCCGGCTCAAAGCACTGTCAACACTGATATTACAACAAAGCTCCTTTCAAACAGAAAGGTGAGCTGTGCTTGCTGCCATGGCTTGTGTTTGCAGTCCCTGTCCTTGTTCTTTGTTTGAGGCCAGAGGACCAGGGAGTCCTCAGAGGGAAAAGAGGAAGAGCCATCGTGCTCAGCATGCCAGGAGCTGGTGGCTGATCTGAGTTCAACAGCTGAAGCAGATATTATGATTTAAACGAACCCTGTGCTTAGGAACAAATTAAACCAGAAAATGTATTACAGGCCCTGCTCTTCCATTTGATGAACTGCATGTCTATTGATTTAAATATATATTTTTCTTTCTCATTATCAGTTAAATGTATGAGGATGGTGACTGATTCATAAAGAAGCAGGTATTGGTTCTTTTACATTTGATGGTAATTACTTTTATTTAATGAATAAGGTCCAGGTTCAATAAAAGACCCATCTGGCTTCATGTAATAAATTGATTTTATGGGGCTGCTGTGAAGCGGAAGCCAGAGAGAATTTTTATTGAATCTAGGCCCTAACACAATATATCACAACTCTCATTTTCAGCTCATTTCATCTATTAATAAAACTCCATTTAATATCTTTGGATATTTTTCAAAGGTTTGTCCTTTATCCTCTTTGTCGTAATTAGCACAGAGGGTAATTAGTTTTTACATAGGCGTTCTCCTTCATCTAGATATAAGTCATCTAAATTATTTTCATTTGCTTATGGAAATGAGAGCACCACAATTTTATTTCTCCTTCAATTGCTCCCTGGCGATTACCTTAATTGGACTTACTATTTCTATGCTGCTATCATGGAGTTTAACTCTTCAGGCATTGTTGTGATGGACAACTACCTCTGACCTTTCCACAGAGGTTTTGGTGGATGGCTAAATCTGGCTCTGTGTGGAAACGCAGTGTGACACCACGGCCACCATACAACATAAGGCCTCCAGCCTCCATACCAAATACCCATGAGGAAGGTTGAGGGCAGCGGGGTCGAGGCCCGCAGATGTTCTGGAGAAGGTTTTGGTCAAGGAAACAGCAGAAATAAGATGTTAGAAGCATGATGGTGTATAATTTGGCACTGCTGATGATTGAGGCACATTTCTTTGGAAAAGGACATTAGAACTTCAATGACTATAACTGGTGCTGTCATTCCTGTAGGTATCAAAGCCTAAGCAGGTGTTCAAGAAAGGTCTGAAGGTGGAAAGCACAACGACTTCACCCACTCACAGAACGCGGCTGATGCTGCAACTGCAGCACTCCTGCCCTCTGCTGAGGATCCTGCAAAGCCATTTTGGCCATGCCTAAGCACAGCTCTGACCTCTGACCCTGTGTGGATCCTGATCCTGGCCTGCATCCCCATGTTCTTAGGCTACAGGGTGACCTTCACGAGCCCCACGTTGTTACAGCCCTTCAGCTCTGCCTGAGTGAGCACACATCCTCATCCCACTTGGATGATGCTGGCCATCAGGCTATATAAATCTATATTAGCATCCCATTAAATATGTTCTATAAAATTAATATTAAACTTCAAAATACAATAATACAATAATAATAACATACTATTTATTTAGCAAAAATAATATCTTAATTTTTATTCCAGTTTCTAAAGTAAATGGAGGAAAAAAGGTATTCAGACCGCAGAAGTTTTCCTCTCTTCTTCATTTGCTGCTGTCTTCATCTTCATGGCACTCTGCAGTATGCTTACCTCCAGGAGATAGGGAAGGACTGCAGGAAAAATGGAATGGAAAATATGAAACCATTTTAAAATTACTTTCCAATTCTCTAAAAGAACAATTCATTTTAAACAGCATGAGATGCAACATTTTCTGTCATTTCGGAATAAATATTGTTTAATCTTAAATATTTCTAGGAGTGCTTACTCTCATCCTTGCTGTGAAACACTCTAAGACTTCACAAAGATATTTTATTACTTTTTTAATTCTTGGATTCACACGTAAGAGTTTTTAAAAGACCTGAGAGCTTATTCAAAGTGTTTTGATTAATTATAAAGGAGCAAGTAACTTTCTGTTCCAGCTGAATAAAATAGACAATAAAACCTTACTTAGTATGACTGCATTTAATATCTACTCGACATCTTTATGTCACACATCCAGTGGCATATTATTTTAAATAATAAGGTTATTAGAAATACTCAGCTTGACTGTTCTCACATCAGGAGAAACACTTTCAAAGCTAATGTAGTAAAACTAAAAGTGCAAGGAAAAATAAAGAGCTATAAAATGAAATCCAAAATTAAAAATATGGGCAAGCTCATTCATTCAGGTATCATCTCTGGGTGTGTGTACCCAAAAATATATCTAAGAAAGGAAAAGATTCCCAGCTGATGTAGTGTTTAACAAAGCTAGCTATGATGCATCTGCAACCATGCTGGTATGGTCAACACACTGAGCTCAAGTTATGAATGACTGTAACTCACCAACTTCATTGCTGAGAAGGCAGAAAAGCCCCGTATGTCAAATATTCAAATCTCAGGTGATTCACTTCAGATGTAATGCTGAAGGGGGGAAACATTTGAAAGCAGATGCAAACTCAGTACAGAAAGCCATGGAGATCTAAAAATGAATATGAGATAAGAATTCAGTTACCCCTCAGAGCCAAACCTCACTTTCTGGAACTGTCTGTTCACTTAAAATTGAAAAATCTGAACAATTCTCCAAGACCAACTTTAGATACCAAATATTTATGTTGTGTGATCAATAGAATATCCTCCTGTGGATTCCTGCACGTTGCTTTGGGAATCAATTAAAGGCTCAGCATCTTCCTTCCAGTCCTGCAGGTTTCATCTCTCAGCCAGGGGGGCCAGGGATTGCCAGATGCCAGAAGTACAAAGCTGAAGATTAGTGGAGATACGAAGGGCAGAATGGCAAGAGAGGAGGTGGGGAGATCTGTTTCCTGCAACTATTCATACAATAAAGCATTATCGTGCCCTTATTCAGAACAAGAATGAAATGTATGCTGATGAAATTGCTGAAAAATAATACCATGGTTCAGTATGAACTAAGGAAGTAAGGGACCAGTGTTAAATTCCCCATACCCTTGGGTATGAACAGGTGCATGTGGAGTGGTACTGTGTCAAGCACTAAGGGTGGTGATTAGTGGCACAGACTCTAGTTGGAATCCAGTAAATAGTGGTGTACCTCAGGGGTCAGTACTGGGTCCAGCACTGCTTGATACCTTCATGAACGATCTGGACGATGGAGAAAAGGGTACCCTCAGCAAGTCTGCAGGTGACACAAAGCTGTGAGGAGTGGTGGGTACACCAAAGTGTCATGCTGCCACACAGAGACTCAGATAGGCTGGAGAAATGGGCTGAATCTCACAAAGTTCAGCAAGGGGAAGGACAAAATCCTGAACCCAGTACAAGCTGGGGGCCACCCAGATAGAAAGGAGGTTTGTAGAAAAAAAATCAGAAGTCTTGGTGAACACTAAGTTGACCATGAGCCAGCAAAGTGTCCTTGTTGTAAAGAAGGTTAATGGTATTCTTGGCAGCATTAGGAACAGTATGGTCAGCACGTTTGAGGGAGGTGATCTAGAGCCTTGTGCCCAGTTCTAGGCCTCCCAGTACAAGAAACCCATGGACATACTGGAGAGTCTAGGAAAATGCCACAAAAATGGTCAAGGGTCTGGAACATCTATCAAACAAAAGTGGAGAGAAGTGGGCCCATTCAGCCTGGAAAAGAGGAGGCTTAGAGGGGACCTTATCAATGTCCATAAATACTGGAAGGAAAGGTGCAGAGGATGGAGCCAATCTCTTTTCAGTGGTTCTCAGTGCCAGGACAAGAGGCAATGGACACTAACTGGAACAAAGGAGGTTTCCCCTGAACACCAGGAAACACTTCTGTGGTGGAGCGCTAGCACAGGTTGCCCAGAGGCTGTGGAGTTCTCCAAAAGCCACCTGGACGTGGTACTGGCCGCCCTGCTCTAGGTGCCCTGTTTGTGCAAGGGTTTGGGCTACAGGGACCCAGAAGTCCCTGACAATCTCAGTCATGCTGGGATTCTGTAAAGAAGAGTTCAAGTGAAAAGATCCTGTTCCCTGTAATAACAATTTTTTTCATCTCAACTATTTTTGCCACAAAAAATGAAGGAACTGTGACTTGGACCTACTGGAGAAGAGAAACCAACTGATAATTGTGCAAGAGGTATCCTATGTGTTACAGTTCTTGGACAAGGCAAGTTTACATGAGACAAGGTTTGGGTAGTGAGATACTACAGAAAATACTTTATGAGATGACTAGAGACCAGCACCTGGGACAGGGGTTGAGATGGAAAGAGACGAACTAATTTCAGAGACATACTATGGGCTCAGAATTTTAGTAGGAATTTAGCTTGGGGGAGTGAAAAGGTTTGGAGGCAGGAAAAAGAAGCAGATCTGAGATGACATCAATTCAAGGGTACTTTTCAAAGATATCTGCAGGGTCGTCAGCCTGGATACCCACAAGAGCTCCCAGATGAGACATCCCATTCCTCTTCTTATTAAAATTTTAAAAAACATTGTTTTCTAAGGATTTCTATTATAAAAACAATGTCACAAAGTAGGAATGAGTTCTTACTGCGTGAATCTATGTCCGTAAAACTAGTTCCCAGTGCTCTCAGATTGCTAATGGAGCTGGGCTTCTTGTGAAGGACTCAGCAGAAATGCACCACATATGCTCTGATTTCCCTTTGCAGGTGCTTACAGATGGAAGTTAGATGAGTAGCATAGAGTGGCTACCTTTTAGATAACTAATATATGTAGGTAGAAGCAGATTGAAGCAAATACCTCAAGATGAATTGATGAATTGAGTGTTAAGGCTTAGCATGTGATCAGGCTAGAAAAGGCAGTGAGACCAGCTTCCTGCACGCTGCACTTGCCTGGAGTCAGCCAATCTGGATAAGCAGTACAGTTCCAGTGATGGCAATGGATCGCCTTCTGTCAAACATGTCATTTCTTAAACTCATGGGTCGCTGCATAACTTTATCTTCAGATAATTTACTTTGCAGTACTTCTAAAATGTCACAAATTATTTTGATACAAGACAAAATCTTACTCAGAGCCAATCAAATGTCTATTATTTCCATTAATCTTCATGGAACACCCTTCACACAGGTGCATCCTTGTGCACTTCATAACAAAAATCAATTTCAATTGCAGTATCTACTAATGAATCTTCTTTAATTGCTGACAGTGGGATAAGCAACATCAGCTTCTTCTATGAAGCTGTGTCCAGCTGTTGCACAGTCTTCCTAGCTGCAAAAGTAATTGGCAAATACAGCAGCCTCAATGGCCTGGTACATCAGGTTTAAGCTGATGGCCCAGGTGTTTTCCCATTGCAGCTAAGCTGGTATTTTCCTGCTCCTGACTAAAAGCCTGACATTCCTTAGATTTCTGTGTACTAACGCTACTGTATGGAGGATGCTCTGGATGGCCAGTCAGTGACAAGACAACTGGTGCTCTGCAGTTTCTAGGCAATATGTGCTGGTATACTGATAGCTGAATATGAAGGCTTTTAGGCCCATCTCCCCTGTCAGTCTGCTGCACACACCTAACACCTAACAGTAAAATTGCAACAGGATGAGGCTCTTAAAAAAATACTTGGGTAAATCTAATGTAAAATTCATATACTGTAATGCATGAGAAGATATTGAGTCACCACATAATATAATAGTAAGGCTCATGGCCTTTTAAAAATGATCCTGTTTCTTTTTCCCTCCTCTGCTAGTTCAATTACTTAGCTCTCTGACCCAGCATATTAATTTCTTGTGGTCTTCTTTTCTGTCTTACTGCTTTACGCAGTTCAATTCCTAATTGTCCACATTACCATCACTTGTTACCAGTCCCACTTTCCCAGTTTTCTGCCATAAAAAAATGCTGATTTTGTTTAGACATGAGGGATGCTCCAAAAGTAACGCCTCCTATATTATGATGTTGGCCCGTGATGTCAGAGGTGGATGCTGGTGGTATGGCAATAGAGGCTGAACCTTCTCAACAATATTCCGTTACATTTTGTTGCCATCTGACAGATGGCAGCAGAGGAGCAGTCTGACAAAATGCCATCTGACCTGGAAGTGCGTATGAAGCAAAAGTGTGTCAATGGATTCCTCCATACAGAAAAAATGGCACCCACTGACATTCATTGATGTTTGCTGAATATTTATGGATACCAAACAGTGGATGCGAGCACAGTGAGGTGGATGGTGCACTTCAGCAGTGGTGATAGCAACAGTAGGCCACCTCTGCTGGTGCAGAATTTTATTAGCATGGCATGCAGGCTCCTGTTCATGACTGGTGAAAATACACAGCTAATGGTGGCAGCTATGGTAAAAAAAAAAAAGTTTTGTAGCTAAGAATTTGGTATATCAAATCATATTATTGTGCTCTTTGTGTATCTCTTGTAGTTTTCATGGAAATAAATGGAATCATAGAATCATTTGAGTTGGGTGAGACACTTAAAGGCAATCTAATCCAACTCCCCTGCAATGAACAAGGACACCTGCAGCTAGAGCAGGGTGCTCATGGCCCTGTCCAGCCTGACCTTGAACATCTGCAGGGATGGAACATCCATCACCTCTCCGGGCAACCTGTTCCAGTGCCTAACCACCCTCACTGTAAAAAATGTCTACCTTATATCCAGTGTAAATCTCTCCTTTAAGTTTGAAACCATTTCCCCTTGCCCTATCACAGCAAACACAGTCTTAAGAGTCTGTCCTATTCTTTCTTACAGTCCCCCTTTACCTACTGAAAGGATGCTATCAGGTCTTCCCAAAGCCTTCTCTTCTCCACGCTGAACAGCCCCAGCTCTCTCAACTTGTCCTCATAGGAGAGGTGTTCCTTCCCTTGAATCATTTTCATGGCCCTCCTCTGGATGCAATCCAACAGGTCTGTTCTCTCCTGCACTGAGGACTTCACAACTGGATGCGGTAACTCCAGGTGAGGCCTCACCAGCACAGAGCAGAGGGGCAGGATCACCTCCCTCGCCCTGCTGGCCATGTTTCTTTTGATGCAGCCCAGCATTCAGTTGGCTTTCTGGGCTGTGAGGGCACATTGCTGGTTCACGTCCAGCTTCCCATCCACCAGTATCCCTAGGTCCTTTTCAGCAATGTTGTGTCCAATCCTTTCATCCCCCAACTGGTATTGATAGTATATAGGAGGCATTACTTCTGGATCAATCTACATAAATTAAAACATTAAAAATCTTGGAATACTCTCACTGCAAAGAAATGCCTGTGCAGACATGCAAGCTGGTCCAACTAACTGAGATCAACATGCTCTGGTTTTGTGAGTCATCAATAGCTGTTACAGAAATATTACAGTGATAAGTAATACATGCTATTAGTGTGTCTGATCACATTATTGGCAGGCAGTCACATTCATGGTAGGTTATCAGAGGATGAAATTTCTATTCTGTGGGGAAAATCAGTATTTCTGAATTTGCTTTCATATTAAGTGAGAATAGAGATAAAACACAGACTTTCTTGGGAAGAAAATGTCAGAAAAGAAAAGATTTAGAAGTATATAAAAAAATTACTGAGAATGTTCTTCAGTGAATTATTTCAATATCGGTGAAGTGGCCTTCTCCCCTTCTGTTTAACCTTTTCTAATGTATAACGATATATAAATATTTTGACGAGTCTGATATAAAATATTTCACCTCTTCCAGAATTTGATCTTTCAATATTTTTTCATTACACGTTGAATAACCAATACATCTAATTAGCATTTTTATATCTTCAAATCAGAATTTTGTGATAAAAGTTATTGGCCAACTTACTACATTTACAATTACCCTGTTGATGTGTTGTCAATAGCAACAGTAATTTATTCTCCTTTAGAAATGGCAGCTGCAACCTGAATACCAGGTATTGAACTTGACTCACCCATGACCCCTCAGGTGAAGCTGGAAAACATGCACGTTCTGTAATTTTCCAGACCCAATCAACCTCTTAGAAGAGATGGATGACAACATTCAGAACAATTCTCATATTCCTCAGCTGTTCGCTTGCTTAATTGGTGTCAAGTCAACTTCGCTTAAAAAAAAACCCTGACATCAGAGAGTGGGAGGTAGAGATTACTTTTAACAATCTTCTTTGTTTCAAGCCTTAAACATATCAACTTCAAAATAGGTTGGAAACTGTTTATCTCAGTGAAAAGCCTTTCCTAGCTTGGATGAAGAAGAGGCAGTCCCTACCACTAAAAATAATAATAATAATTCAGAGGCTTTGGACTTCTTGACAGCAGTGAGATTCTTTATATTTTGTTTTAGGGAATTTATTTTTATTGGTTAATACAAGCCTGACGGTGATTTACAGAAAGTTCCACATCCTCTTTAGCTGCTGAGGCATTTGTTTCCTTGCCAGGCTGCAGTGCGAGCACCAGGTGGCACTCACATCTTGCTGTTCTCAAGGCAACCACCGGGAGAGGAGCAAAAGCTCTGCCAGGGTGGGCAGAGCCCTGGGGAAACTTCTGGGCAGGTTTGTGGGAGTTCTTGCCCTGCAAATGACATTTATATTCTGGAAAGGCGATCGGATAGAAACCTGTATTTTAACTCATATTGCTACGCCATCCCATGGTGAGGGCACAAGACAAAGTAGATAGCTTGGAAAGATGTGTCAGTGCATAGGACTTGATCGTTATTACGACTGCTATTTCTTTTTGCATTACTTTTAAAGATCATCTTCCCTAGAGAAAAGAAACAGACTAACAGTTTTCAGATATGTATGAAATTCTTTCCAAGTACAGCGCTCTTTGTATTCATCCCGAATAAGACAAAAAAGTAATGAGCTTAAATTGCCACAAGGTCAGACAATAGATAAAATGCTGTAGCAAAGAGAGTGAAGCACTAGAAATGAGTGCATGAGGTGGCTCTGGAGAGCTCATCACACCCTGTTCAGGAACAAATGGGACAACAAACTGGTTAAGGAGGAAGGGCAGTAGAGGAAGGATAGAGCACGCATCAGGGTTCCTCCTACAGCCATTTTCTCTGGCTAGGTGAGATAAAGACTGTACTCAGGTTCTCCAACAGCACATTGCACAATTATACTAGCTACATCATGTTGGATAAAATTCTTTATAATAAACACTTGGTAACTACAGCTCCTCAGATCCAAACTTGCTCAGTTAACTCCAATACATCCATACTAAAGGCAATCAAACCTTTGCATTGTATCCCATTCATAATATATCCTTAGAATTTGCATTCAGAGGACAGACTGGGATAAAGAAGCAGCTCCTTTATCTTGTAAATAATTTTTGTTTTTCCCTTTGGATACGTTCTGTTTAATATTTGAAAACATCTACTAGCCTGGTTGGCTTGATCTGTTTCTTCTGGCCCTTGGAAATTGCTCAGAAACAGATTCTGTTGTATATATGTGCAACAGCTTCCCACACTGTGGGCCGTAAGGATAAAACTCAACTTGAACTAAAAGAGAAAATAATCGTATTTCATGAACACCATAGTCTAACACTCCTATCACACAATCACAACATCACACAAGTGAACATTTTTCATATAATAACAAACATGGAAATTGTGAGATTATTTTCAGAGACTGGTCAGGTAAAACTATTTTTCTTTTACTAGATGACCATGATGCTTCTGAATGGAAATATAGAATTCACTGAGACATCAATAAAATCCTTATTCTTGGCATTATTTAAAATGTCTGTTGATGGATCCTATTAAAACTTGGCAGAGCCTTTCAAATTGAGATCGTTGTCAACTTTTTTGCATTGTTGGTGACTTTTGTTAAGTAAGAGCTTAATTATCCTTTCAGTGAAGAGAATTCTCCTTTTTCATACAGCAGGTTTCCAGTGTTAGGCTTTTCCTGGCACAGAAACTTCCAGTTCCAGATGTACATTCCCTGTGCTGGCTGCTCTGTTGTATATGCACAGCCTTCGGAATGAACCTGATGGCGAAGTGGCTGTTTGGGACTGCCACCTCTTTAAAAATGACTGAAAGGGAATGAGATAAAATGATACAACATGAAGCTACAAGTAGTGAAATGATCCCCAGTCTGAGACATTTGGAATGCTGGTAGTACAAAATGCCTTCGAGATATTAACTAATGCACACACAGCTTCATGGTACAGGCAGAGACTCTTCTTAACAAGCTGTAAGCCCAAGGCTACCTGGATTAAAAGTCACTCCAGGCTCTCTGTGCAGTTACACCATGTAGAGCTATGCTGAGTACAAGAAATCAAACCTGTACAAGTGCACCCTTCATCTATGCCATCAGCAGGGGAATGTGTCAAACTATTCATGTGAAGTGGAAAAACAGCTGTTCCTCATCATTTCTTTCCCTACAAACATACATATGCAAGGAAGCACACGCTAAAACTATCTCCTATTGAAGACACCAATTCTCATGCTATGTTTCAGTTTTACACATTGATTTTCTGATGTGTGTCTCTCTGATTTCCGCTGTGTAAACTGGTCACTATTATGGCTTATTGTGCTATGAATCAGCTCAAGGTTGACTGGAAAGCTGTAATAAAAAGTATGAGCGGCATTTACTTGTATTATGAATAATAAAGCTTTCATTAAAATTCTTCCCATCTCTCTCAGTTCCCTTCTGGCTGGATTAACCACATCACCCATATAGACTGCTGATTCGTTGGCTCTGATGTCTGAAGGAGGAAGAAATGGAATCAAGCGGTCCCAGGGAAGTACTTGACTGCAGTAAAGTGGCAGATTACGGCCATCAAGAGATTTTTCCATCAGACGCTGTAACCAACCATCTTAAAAATGGTTAATAAAAAGACTTGACAACAAACCCACCTTAGTTTTTGGAGAAGCAAACAAATTTTCTTGTATTCCTACAACCATTTTAGCCTTCCTTCTGAAGTTCCCACATTCTGGTACAGCATCCCTCACTAACATTCATCTATCTTTTAAGAATTCCATCTCTCTTTCTCACCTTTCTTAACACCAGTCATCCCATTTATCACACAGAGAAAACTGTAACGGTTTTATGAACAGCATACTAGTTTAGATTTTTAAATATATATGTTACCCACATCCATCACTGAATCAGCTTGAAAGAAGATGCAACATTTCATTAGACCAGATGGCGCAATTAAGAAAAAAAGAGAAGCCTGGATAGGGTGTAAAAATTGAACTTTTCCCATTTGGAGCAATAAATGCATTAGTTCCACTTTTCAACCCACTTTGATCTTTAAACACATTTTATTTTCTAATTTTGGAGAATTAAGAAAGTCAAAAAAGACATCAAATTTTTGAATTCATTGGAAAAAAAAAGCGCCAGCTGACCAAGAAGACAATGTTTTAATTAATGATCTTTTTCTTAATTTGCCATTCTGTTTTATTCAAATTTCAAAAGGAAAATTAAAATCTGCAGTAATTCTGTTCCTGTAATTTTCTAGTTATGCTAATTTAACAGCAGCAGGCAATTTATAGACAACAGCCACTAAAGCTGAGCTCATTCGGCTCACCATTCTTAAACAGTAAGTTCTACTTCAGCTTATCTTGAGACAGAATTGAAGCAATGTCTGTCGTTACTTTTTAATTAAAGCAAAGTAAAAAGAGAACACTGAGAGAGCTTGGCACCGGGATTCTCAAGTCTGTTTGCTGCACGAGGGCAGGAGAAGCTGTATGGAAGTGGGCAGTAAAAGTAGAAGTGAAGTGATAAACTGCATTCTGAAACAGTGCCTGCATCAGATAGCAAAGTGATAAGGACAAATATGACATTCATGGCATCAGACTTCTCAGGAAATTTTGGAAGATCTGAAAACTGATGGTGCCGTAATATGAAGTATATATATGAAGTAATATGAAAATGAGAATATTAAAAACAAACAGGAATAGAAGGTGGGGAATTTCAGCTGACATTTTCAGAAATGCATTTAGTTGGGGAAAGAGTCCCTTTGGATTAGAAAGTAACCAACATAACCTTTTAGAAAAAGAGTCAAGGGATCCGACAGGAAAATACAGAGTAGTCAAACTCACAATCTACTTTCAGAGATCAAAAGGAAGAATAGTTAAAATAGCCAGGCTCCTCTTGCCTCCAAATGCATCCTTTGTTAAGATTTCTTTGAAGATCTCTCTGACATGCTACTCCAGAGAGATGCATCCCTTAGCTAAGATGTCCTGGAGCACTTGATAACACAGCCCACCAGCAATGAATGTCTAATGTGAAGAAAGAAGCATAAACAGATAAGGCAGAAAGTGGAACAATGGGATAATAATAACAGGTTGTCATAAACGAATCCTTTGCCTGCTGAAAAGAATGTCTGCATACCTTAGAGATCAGTGTTAGAGATGGCTCATTGCTTTGTCAACAAGTCAAGAGGAAAAAAAATGGGAATTGAAATGATGCATCTTGTACAATAACAGAACAAAATGCATTTTAAGGCTGAAAAACATAACATATGTTATTCTCCAACATACCTCTCCTGGATACAGTATTCACCTTATACTGCCAGATAAAGAACAAACAAACCCTGGTGACATCAGATTAAACAGCAAAAGAATTTGCAGCCATCCCCTCAGAACCCAGCTAAGGTGGGAAGCCAGTGAGATTTTTATTTTTAGGGATGAATCCTCAGCTGATGCAAGTTGGCACAGGGCCACTGAAATCAAGATGCCAAACGTGAAAATGAAGAGCACAGTTAACACCTTATTTTGAAGCAGTACAGCAGTTCACAGTATGTGCACTGTTAAGCCCTAGATGACTTGAACAGGACTCAGCTGTTGAATTCAGCTCTCTGGAGCTGCAACACAGAGACTTTAACACAGTCACCATGAAGCACGTCCTTAAAGCCACCAGTGTTAAATCTCTGCTGCTTTCACAGAGCCTTATATGACTCAGTTCCTCTTCGCTGCTATTTGCTTGCATGTGTTCACTAATATTTTATACATCATCGCAACCTAAATTAGCCCGTAAGTGGCTTGGTGCAGGGAGTTCATCTCCTCTTTGTTAGTAAAGTGCCACATATACCCACAGTACAATATAAATAAATAATAAGGCTAACAAGGCTGACTCTATATGTAGGGACTTAGCAGTCAGACAACCTTAACATCAATCCGCCACTTTATTAGCAGCCAGTGAAGCTTGCAGATTCCTGGCCTAATGTGCACATGCCAGCCAGTTTCAGTTGGCAGCTTAGCTCCAGGTGACAAAACATCTTTTCTGACTTGCATAAAAATATGTGTGGAAGCAAAGAGAAAGCCCAGAAAATAATATCCACTCGAAAGAAAAATGATACAAGACAACAAAGGGATTTAGAAACTGGGGGAGGGAGAGATCTATAAAGCCCATGATGATTTGAAAGCGCAGAAAGATGTTGAATTCAGTGATGCTGATGGTGATGGATTGGGCATTTGGCAATATGCATCTCTTGTTGTTCCAAGCTGCTTGTCTGAATTCTTGTTCCCTTTTCTTTGTCTCTTTCATCTGTCAATACAGGGAGCATGAGAATGGAAACTGAATCCTTACCTGTCCAGGACTGAAAGCACACAGCAGGGAGGCAAGGCGGGAGATGAAGTGCCAGCTTTTGCCATGCCTATCTGCTAAATAATGCAAACACGTTAAGTAACACAAACTGTATCCTTTGTTTAGCATCCAATGCCCTCAACTCAGAGGTCCTGTTCCAAATTTTTGAAACTGACTAAAGGCAGAACTCTCAAAAGTGATTTAGCTTTTAGAATTACCTGATTTCAGGAACTCCAACCGCTGGCATTTTTCACAGAATGATGGTATGTTTAGAGAAGAGCACTTGGCACCTCTTGAAAGAGACCTTGGGCTGGGTATATGGCAGTGGAATCAGATCATATCATTAGTCACCTTAGGATCCCCTTGAGACAGATTAAGCATTAAAATGTCCCATAAATGAGACAAGATGGGGGAATTGAAACAAAGCTTGGACAAGATATTAGTGACGACCCTGATAAAAACAAGACCTTCATGTCCAGATGCTCAGTGAGGCTATTCCAGTCACTAGTGTCTATATCTCTTCTACACTAGAAGGTTGTACTGAGGCAGTTTTGCTGGCAATTTGCTTTCACATATTAGAGAGTCATCATAGAATCTTTTGAGTTGGAAGAGACCCTTAAAGGTCATCCAGTCCAACTCCCCTGCAATGAACAGGGAGTCCAAGTGGACTTTCTAATATGGATTCCACTGTCTCCGTGAAGATTTCCTTGAAAATACTATTTTTCATGTCAGAGTAATGCAGACTTACCTACACACTCTCATCCTCTAACAGTGCAAGAGCAGGGAAGGACCTGCACTGGCTGTAAAGGCCACAGTGGATATCTCAAATTGAAGTCTCTGCTTGTGTTATGAATGAAGGGTTTGAAAAAGCTGCCGGTGACAGGCTGTAAAGGGAATATTGTGTTTAAGGATCTTTGCTGGAATGAAGCAGAGTACTCATGTATTTATCTGTGCTTCATACAAGGACCATCAGCAGTTTATTAAGGGAAACGTTTATGGCACAAGTAGTGAAGAAGTTATTCTACATAGAACGAAATACAGCGTATGTGCATGGCAAGACAGACAGCACCAGAAAACAGAACAAAACAGAAGTATCACAGAAAATGCCCCTGTAGAAAAAATCAAATCTCACTCAGATACAAGTCCTGTTAACTTCAACTCATGCAGGACTATACAATTTTTCAGATTAAAGAGGATTGCTGTAGATATTTCTGTAAATAGGTTCTATTACACAGCAAATGAACCTAAATGTTTTTACACTTTTTCTTTTTCTTGTACTGACAATCTACTTTTTCACATCTTTACTCTTCTTTCTCTTGCCTAAAATTCATCCTGAGAACAAAAACTTAATAGCAAAATGTCATTTTTTCTTCAGCATGAGGGCATTTCACCTTTGCTATCCTTTAGCACCACCAAACCTTCTATTTAAATCACTAATCCCCTCTGGAGGAGGTCTTGCTTTCTCAGAGGCTTCATCAGTCAGACAACAAAGAGACTGCTTCTCAATTTATATCATTTTAAATGAGATGCCTTTAACTGTCATTGTCGCACGGCACAGTAAGCCATCTTTGCAAGATGAGGGGGATGGTCTGTTTTGTCACTTTCAGCTCCCTACTGCAATTAGAACCTGCTTGCCTGCTAACCAATCACACTTTGTCTGGCTCACAGCCACATTTTCACTTTTTTACATTCTCAACTGGCTTCAGCTGCATTTCAAATCTCTGAAATTGACATGATTTCTCAGTTACAAGCTCTAGACCTACATCAACAACTCTCAGTTTTGTCTCAGCAGGAAAATTCCCCTTCCATCTTTCTTTGTCACCTAGCATTCATCTTTCAAAACAAAGAACAGCGTTGCACTTATGACATTAGACTTTGGACGTCTGCTTCCAATTTTTAGCTATGCCTCACACTTCTCTGGTAGATTTGCCACTATCACTGGAAATAAGACCTTCCTGACTCAGCTGTCCACTCCAAGCTATTCTCTAGTGCATCTTCAGCGACCTTGGGGACATCTTTTCCTGCAGGTTTCTTTCAAGTTCCTGTGGCTAATGGGAAAGTCTGGACAACAAGCTTGTTCTGCACACCACAGCTTTCAGATGACAAATACTTACAAGGAAATCCTTTCACCACCTACTCTCCATCCCAGATCTTTAATGTGCTAATAGCAATGATGCCCTTCTTCCATCTGTTACCAGCCATCTCTGTTCAGAATATAAAATGTTAAAACACTCTTATTGTGTGTTTGAAGAGCGTACAGTCCGATAAAAGAGAGAGTACAAGTCCCTCCAGTGCAGGAAAGGTTAATGCCACAACAATCAGGAACACCAAGAGTTTTGGCCTGAGCTGAACTCTAGTCTTGATCCAAAGTTGAGAAGACTTACAGATCCAGAAGCAGCAATTATCACTGTAACAAAGTTTAAGGCATCAGGAACAACATAATGAAGAGAGGCTGCTGAAGTAATTCGCTCACTTTTCGCCAGGAAGCCAATCTGTTCCTGGCTCTCAGGCTCATATGAAGGCTGTGTTCAAATTTAGGTCTCGCCATATATGGCCAAATAAGGCTCATATCTGTGCCTATGGAACGTTTCATTTGAAGTTATTTTCTACTTTTTCCTTCTCCTTCAGCTAGGGAACACTTCAGTTAAGTTCATTCTGAAAATGTTCTTCTCATTATAAACACACCAGTATACACTGACACGTTCTTGTGGTATATAAGGGAACACTACCAGCAGTAGCACGATTGCTGCAGATCAATCAAGCTGCTGACATTTATTAAATAATCAACAGACAAGACAAGACACAAGTTGGTATCATTTTCCCAGTGGTAAAACAGATGGGCACAGTCTTGTTCAGATAATTCTTTGAATTTCAAAGAGTCAAAATACATAAGGGGTCAGAAAGACTCATTTGCTTCCTCTACATTTTGAATATAATGATCTACAGTATAAAGATGACAGGGCAGATTTATATGTTTCATAGAGATACAGGTATGTACAAACAGATACAGATACATACAAACATTAACATGCAATACAGCATATGTAATACATCACAGGTGGTTCATAAGTCTTCATAAGTTCACTCTCCTGAACATAGATTTGTGTTGGATACATTGTTAAGACGTGATATTCAGCTGCACATAATTCATTTTAAATGTATTTATGTAGTTGGTCTCTTCAGTTTTTCAGAAATCATTTGTGTGCTGAATGACTTTCTAACATCCCTTATTTAGAAGGGTCAATACTAATCCGATTTTTGTGTCAACCTTAGAGCACAAAGCACAGCAATTTCAATAATAAAATTAGTTATTATTTTGACAGCTCTCAAAAGTGTGGTGCTGGCCTGAGTCTGGAATGTCAATAAGCTCAAAGCTAAGCACATGCTTAAGTACTTCCCTGGATCAGAGCCCATAAAACCAGCTGAGATGAGGGATTCATTAAAGGTAGACTTATGAATCATTAGCATGGAAATGGTCACTGAATCTTTTTAAGCAGATTACATGGAGAAGCTGGATACAAACAAAGAGAAGAAAAGGGACACTGTTAACTACCCCTGTTGGACGTGGCAGGAAGCTGAGGTCAGCAGAAGGATCTGCCAAAAGCATCCCAGTAAGAACCTGACTCTGTTTCTTCAGACAGTGTGTAAAAATAAAACTGCTAGTGCTTTTCAATGACCTTAGTGTGGCCCCAAACAATGAGGAAAGGTGCAGAGCGGGGAGACAGGTGAAGTCCTGAGTATTAGCTATCTGTATGAGTTTACGGCCATCACTTACATCCACACTAAGACACTGATAAAACGTTCTCATGCTGATGGAAACCAATTTGGAGTTTCTTCTAAAAACAACATGGTGCAGATGTACAGCTGGAATGATGCAGGATCATCTGTAGGATCATCTGTTAATCAATAAGCAATTTTGTACATGTACAGTGTAAGAATATATGCAACACATAATCATGAGAGTTAAACTCTAACGCTGAAACCAAGGCATCATAAATTACTGACTCCTTGGTATATTCACTCTGGAGGATGTTGGTCCCTCTGGAATTATGAGTCTGAGAAGCACAGTTATTTCAGACCTGATATTTAGATCAATAAAGACTCAATTCAGCCTTATTCTTTACTTCAGTATCAGTAGTCCTGTTTCTAATGTCATTTTTTTGCATTTAGTATGTGGATTTGATATGATTAACAACTAAAATACATTGCCTGAGCTTGAGTTAATTAATTTGGCCAATACATTACAACTTTTAAACTATGTTGGTCACGGAAGGGTGAACTGTAGGGTTAATTAATTCTGGAGAATTTTAAACAGAAACAAAAATGTAAAATAAATGAATAAATTAATTAATTAATAGAGAGGTATCTTATGTTATTAGTATCCATACCAGTGGTTAGGTGTCCTGTGAAGAAGCCACAATTCTTCCACTGTGCTTGTGTTAGCTAGACTTTACAAGAAGAACGTACTATCAGTCTGAATTTCAAAGAGTTACCCAGCAAAAATATATATTTTATAAACAGCCCCTTATTTATTCTGAGCTGGACCAAGCTCATCAATTCCACATTCCAAAATTTCCCAAACCATGATTTTGGTTCTGAAGATCACACTTTGAATCTGCGAGAATCCAGTCTTTAATTATTGGCCTCATTAGCTTTCAGTCAGGATTGTCAGTTAATAAAATGCAGGATGGCACAGATCCTCAACTCATGTAAACTTGCCCTGCCACTTGATAGCTGGCTCTTTGACATCAGTGGAAACAGGACAATTCCCATCAACCCCAATATACATTTTTTCCTTCTGTTATCCACTTCCCCGAAGACATTAATCACAAGATAGTGCCACTGCTGTCCTATACTGCCATATAGACAAAAGATAAGTCACTTAGAAATCTTCACACTTCATGCTATCAGAGGATATGGATTTAAAAAAACAGTTCAACTTAAATGACAAACGATGAAACACTGACTTGACCTTTGCACTGTAGTTTTCTTCTTTGCGTGCTTGAAGATAAGCTTTTAATTCTCCTCATGCCTGCAGCTATTACTCAGCAGATATCAGATGCTGAAGGACCTCTTCCCACGCTCTCTTAATACTGTATGTTTGCTCTACCACTTCTGGCACTAAAGGAAGCAGCATCCCTAAATACATTTCTATCATTGAATATTAAGATGAAGAAGAAAGTTGGGATGATTGAGTTGCATCTCTGTTGGGAAGATGTGCTCAGGCTGAGAGAACAAAAAGGAGTACTTGAAAGCATTGTATTTACTGGTCAAAAGGAAGGATTTTCCTATAATGTGTGGAGCTTATAACAGTAAACTATAATCGTTTTAAATGAAACTAAATATTCTTTTCTTCTCAACTGCAGGAGTAGTAACACGGCACCGACTTTTACCTGTAAGCACTCTTTCTATACTCAGACTTTCTTCCTCTTAAAGCTGCAAAATGAATTTGACAGATTTTTCTGAATTAAAAAAATAACTTTTCAATGTTGTATTTACATACAATAATTTGGCATCTGCACATGAGAAATAAAGACATGTGGCTCTGAAGATCCTCAGCTCATGCAGTGAAACCTAGAGGTAATATCTGCTGAAGTTAAAAATGGAAAAATAATTCTACACAATAAAGTACTGCTTTTCTATACATTTATATCTCTTTGGTCTTAGAACTATGCATGAACTGTTACTGTTAGAAGCACCATATGAAGAGATCACCTTTGTTTTAATGTCCGAGCCTTTCTTAAGTCAATTACCGCACAGGTGGCATTTCCTAATGCTTTTTGAAAGGGCTTCTCTTAAAAGGTTAGTGTTACCATAACATTTTTAAAAGTTCCAGTTCCTATCCCTAAGCTACAATACTTGCCACATGTGCCAATAACACTCTAATAGCATTCTGTTAGCTTGTTTTATCATGTTGGTTTTTTTTTGTTTTCCTTGGAGCGATCAAACTAATTAGCTTATTTTCATGCTGCTATTTTCTGGTCTGCTTCACAATGATAGTTTTTTACTTTTATTGTTATTACAAATCTATGTGATATGTCATTGAAATAGTGGACAGAAACTTTCCATCCAAAACTTTCATTTAATGAAAAGCTTCTTTTCTGTTGAATGTCTTCAGTTATACCTCCCATCATGTACCAAAAGATGAGTGCTTTCAGAAAGACATTTTCCCCTGATTTCAGAAGTTAAAAATAAATGAAAAACAAGAAGAATATGGTTTCTGACCAACTCTATTTGGTTTACTCCACATTTGCAGTTCTCACTGAATACTGAAAATAGGCAATTGAAACATCTTCATCTTCTGGCATATACTTTTTATAAGACCTACATTTATGGCCTTTTATTTTTACATTTTTAATAGTGACTTCTAAAATCCAAACCAAACCTTCTAGATATTGCAAGAAGCATGCAGTTTGAGCTAAATGGACCCATGATGGCTGCTCTGAACTTGAAGATACACCACAGTACCATCCAATGCAACAGTCACAGCATTCAGTGTTGGAGTCAAGATGATTCGTCAGCATTGACAGGGTATGTGAAAACAGTATTGTGTCACTCAGGAAAGCAGCAATATTTCAGCCAGTTCTGTAGAGCAGCTAAGATCCAACTGGAGGAGGAGGAGTAAGGCTGAACACCAATGCAGGACTTGTGCTTTTCTGTTTTTCATTTCCTTTGATAATACATTGGATCTTCAAATATCTTGAGTAGGAAGTGATTCACAAAACAGTTGCATTTTCTCAGAATGCTTTGCTATGGTACCATGTAATTTTAAATAATTTTGCATCTTTCTATCCTTAAAATTTGTCTGCTTGCATCCTTGCTTTTTGCATATCCATAAAGACACATTAAGCCATGAGTCTTTTTAAGGTTGAGGCAGCTCCTCTACTGCCCCTATTGAAGCAACGTCAACAGCACATCTATGGCAAAGGTACAACACAGTACTGCTTATCCACAACATCTTGATAAAGAAGCAGAGAAATTGATATTTGAGCCCTGTGCGGCTGAGAGATTCCTTTTTTCCTTTTATCATCATTTCCAGCAGAAGTATTGCTACTGGCAGGGGTTGAGCCTTTGCACAAATGACTGGAAATATGCTTCCTCCATCCAAAGGAGGAATCCTCTGAATACTCTGGATATTATTAGCACATTCAGAGACCCTCATGCTATCACACTGTATGTGACAGTATGCTCACTCTTCTAATAAGCCTTTCTGAGTTGTAATCTTAGAATCTTAGAACAAGATCTCAGGTCATTAATTATCATCTGCATTCCAAAAAGAATCCTTCCTCCAGACACTGACAAACTTCTGAAACTGAAGTAACATAAGATTTCTCGCTCACTTCACACAGCTCAGAAATGCTGTGCTCCTTCATGCTACATTTCATGTTAAAGACCTTCTAAAATAATAAAAACAACAGAACTCAAACTCCTCTATATTCCTTTTTTTTTTTTTTTTCTCCTTTTTAAAATGCTATGGATTACAAGATTATGAGATTTCCTCTTTAATAGTCTTCTCCTCTTCCATTTCATTTTGCATTTCAAAGATACTGGTTATAAGAACAAATTTTAAAAATGTTTATTATAGGTTCATTTTAAGGTGAGACTGCATTTCATAAAGAAGAGTAGACTGGAGTGCATTTATGAAAGTATGGCCAGAGGTCAAGGGAGGTTCACTCCCTCTAGTCTGCCCTGGTCAGGCCACATCTGGAGTACTGTCTCCAATTCTGAAGTCCCAGTCCAAGAAAGACAGGTAACCTACAGAGGGAGTCCAGTGGAGGGCCACAAGGATAATGAGGGGACTCAAGCATCTCCTGTGTGAGGAGAGGCTGGAACTGCTCAGCCTGGTGGAGACTGAGAAGAAGTCCTATCAATACTTACAAATATTAAAGGGTGAGTGTCAAGTGGATATGGCCAGGCTCTTTCTGGTGACAGGACAAGGGGTACGGGCACAAACTGGAACACAAGAAGTTCAATCTGAACATGAGAAAGAATTCTTACTCTGAGGGTGACAGAGCACTGGAACAGGCTGCCCAGAGAGGTTGTGGAGTCTCCTCTGCAGATACTCGAAACTCACTTGGATGCTTTCCTGTGAAACCTACTGTAGGGAACCTGCTTTACTAGGAGACTGGACAAAACAATCCCCAGAGGTCCTTTCCAGTTCCTTTAATTCTGCAAATCTGTGATTCTGTGTCTGCCCTGCTCAGCCAGCACTCTACTACCAACTGTCTGGAAGTTAACATGAGACAGTGATCATTCCCAGTAGGTAGTACATCTGTTGCTACTCTTTTCCAAAGTTTAGAGTCAAACAGCGTGCATGTGGCCTGTTCCATGCCAACTGGCCTCGCACCAGAGAGAAGCCCAATAAACATTTATTAGGACAGTTGCAGCCATATAGAGTCTACTGAACATCTGTTTCACACACAGTATGTGCTGCAAGCTACAAAACAATTTCCAACACTTCACAATAAAATTGGAATATACAATGTTAAAGAAGAAAAGCCTAAAATCTCGTGTGCAATTACTATAGACCAGGCAAGATGATGAGTTTTGCAATTGTCTAAGACTGCAATAGCTGGGAATGTGGTCAGTAAAAATGGCGAGGTGTTGCAATTAGCTTCCACGCTACCATAGGAAAACTACTGCTTTGAGTAATTATGAGATACATCTAGAAGGCTGTATGGGAACAAGATAGAAAACTCTAGAGAAATATAAGAAATTCACTCAATTCTGTAATGTATCACTTGAAATACACTACACAGAGGAAACATGGCCAGAAGTTTTTGCATAAATAATGTCAATGAGTCAATCCAGGAACCCTGCAATAGTGCATCAGCCTGGAGGGATGATTTGTATTCAAACATCTGCCTCCAGCTATGCTTTTTTTCTATCCGTTGTTCCATTTCCTAGTTAGCATAGTCTTATATCACTGGGAAGACACAAGTGGCATTTGACTTACATTGAGAGATGATGGCCTTTGTGGACAGGATCCGCACTACATATCTTTCATGTCCTTATAACTTTTCCTGTAACACCATCTATACTGCTGACTTCTTTCGTGGTAAATTAGGACACTCCAAACAACTTACCCAGAAGCTATCAGATCCTTCCTTTATCTATCTTCATCGCTGTTAAATACACAATCTCTGAATTGCAAACTGTTTAGGACAGGGACTGTTCCCTGCATTCATACAGTAGAATGATGTTATGCTTCTCCCTGGAGTCTTCTACTGCTACCATAATGTACTTGCCATTACTAAATAACATGTCATTTTCTTTTTAAATCATTCTAAAGCTACCAATAAGAAAATAAGATGAGCACAGTGCATCTTGTGGTGAATAGATTATGTGAATGAATGTCCAAATGAGGATGTAACAGAGGCAGAATGATTCAATGAATGATTATATGCATACGCATGGAGCTACAGAATGCAAAAGTCGCCCAGGACTAGATTTGTAGCACTAGACCAGACAATCTCACCGCTTTTAATATCTGTTTTACATGCCATCCAAATTTGCAGGCAATATCTGATTCTCATGCAGGAACAGTTGTAGAACATGTAAGAAAAGAAGCCACAGAATCTAAACAGATTGACACAGAATAAAATACAATTAATTTTGCTGATAAAAATGAAGTTACAGATGAAAGAAAACATATCTTGCCAGAGATAAAAGAAACAATGATGAGGCTTACAGTACCGTAAGAATACAAATACTTTTTTCAGGTGATGGACAGGGGGTTCCCCTTTCTCCCCCCGCCTGGAGGGGCCCCCAACTGACAGTGGCACGGGGTTGTTTCTGTAAAGTCAGAAAGTTTTCACCTGTTACTAGTGGTTTACAATCAGAGGAAGAAATAAACCATTAAAAGCAGATGAAGAAACCCCAGGTTGCTGCGTCTCTCAGAGTCTAGGACAAAACGTCACCTACTACAGAGCACAGCATGGATATTTTACACAACAAGGACATATTTTGTGAAATAGTACATGATCCTTCTCTATGTCTATGGAGTGAGACACAGGAATATAATCTGTCATCACCTTAATGAGAACTGTGGCTCCAACTGTAGAGGGTCAGTGGGAAACTGCATGCTAGCAGTGACCCCTGAAGAGAAAAGTCACCCTTGCACACCTGATTATAATGCTAATAGCACATAAGCAGTCAAACCACAGTGTACACTAGCTTTTCTCCTATATTAACTACTGTGCTGTCCACCACAAAGTCATTTGTCACCAACATACTTCCAGCATTGGTGTAACAGCTGCAAAAATATAATTAGTCCCTCCACCTCTGTCGCACTGGGTACCAGTCACTGCTTCAGGAGTCTCTTTGGATAGGTTTCTGTCCTCTGCTGGACAGAGGTCAAGTTTTCCAGAAGCTAGTTGCCTGTATAAATTACAGTGCACATATTTTACATCTCACTGTAATGCTTTCTTTTGCCAGCATCTGCTTCTTTGCAAATGTTCCATTTCCAAGCCATTTTTGTGCAAGCCCCAGGAGAAGCCATCAGACAAGCATGCTGAAAATCCAACCACAGGCATCATTAATGCACATCTGGCTGATGAAGACATACAGTTTATATAAACTGCAATTTGGAAAAACTCCTTGTCCAAACAGTTAGTCCCACAAGATACCATTTGCTCAGGAAAAAATAGTACCAGGGAAAATATCTGAATGTCTATCACAAGGCAAAAGAAAAAAAAAAAAAAATGATGCTGTTGTGCTTGCATACATCGCAGTGTTAGCATTTAGAGCACCGATATAGCTATAGGCTGTGGAAGAGGAGCTGGATAGAGAGAGACCAAAGGAGACAGGATAGGCCTGCTGGTAGGTTTGGGTCACAATATTGAGATTATGTTGGGAATCCAAGATGTCTCTTCAAAGACAAGCAACTGAATGGTTGCAAAATAAACGGGCACTTCCTTTTAATCCTTTCTTTACTCTTCCGTCACTATCACACTGAGAATACAACTGTTTACAAGGGTGGATAGTGATAGGACAAGGGGGAATGGTCTTAAACTGAGAGGGGAGGTTTAGGTTAGATATTAGGAGGAAGTTTTTCACACAGAGGGTGGTGACGCACTGGAACAGGTTGCCCAAGGAGGTTGTGGATGCCCCATCCCTGGAGGCATTCAGGGCCAGGTTGGATGTTTCTTTGGGCAGCCTGGTCTGGTGATTGGCGACCCTGCACATAGCAGGGGGGTTGAAACTAGATGATCATTGTGGCCCTTTTCAACCCAGGCCATTCTATGATTCTGTGACTGATTCTATGATTCTTTGATTCTCTGATAATACAGACTACTGGGCATAATGGTCTACCGTGTAAACATTCTTCATACCAAAACTGGAAGATGAAACTAGTTCTTAGGTGTTGTGAACAACCAGTAAAAACACTTTCTGACTTTTTGTGGCATGATTACAAGTGTTAAAAGAAGCATGAAATAGACCAAGGATGATATTTCTGAAGTGAAAGTCAAAAAGAAAACTTTGAAGAGGTAGAGAATATATGATGTAATGAACCTGCTAGGATCAAGAAATGGAACTGCAGTACCTGCTACAAAAGGACAAAAAGAAAGCAAGCTACATCATCTGTTAAGCTCACCAAATGTACACTGAACTATCACACTTACCTGACAGCTGTAATCTGACAAAGCTCCTAAAGTCTACCATGTTTTCATAGTGTGGGAAATGGATGTGACTTAGTTATGCAGGTAATGCAGGTCCTGACGATATCTAAGAGAACATCATAAGGCCTTTCTGAAATTCAGTTTTACAAATCATTCTGTGTACTCTGTGAACATGCAGAGTCTTGGCTATGGCAAAGCACTGAATTTGGTTACTGCCTGCATCTCTCACCCTCAGCAGAATGCACCATCAACACAGGGCAAATACAGATAAACTTGTTCATTGAAGTTGCTTCCATGAACACACAGGATACTATGGGGAAGAAGGAGAAGAAGCAAGCAGGGAGGCTTCCACATTGATCTCTTCCAGTCCTTTTACCATCCGCAGCACCAAAGAGTTGCACGACAGAATCACACAATGGTAGAGTTGTTATAACTGCGCGATCCACAGCTTCTCCTCCATCCAGATAACTGCTGCATCAATCCTCTATCAGACAGTCATGGATTACACCCTGTGCTCTGATGCTTTGGACTTCCAGCTGATGTGATTTATCTCATCCAGTCTAGCACTATCACGGATGGTCCTGGTTCCCTCTAAACTGCTGCCTTCACAGTTGATGGAGATGCTTGTTTGGCTGGGGAAAACAACACTACGGGAAAAACAACCAACACTCCAAGCCCACATGACACACAAAAACCCCACAGTCCATCTCACCTAATCACAGTCCTTAAATGCTTCCTTTGTCCTATAAATGCAATCTTTGTTGAATTAAACTCCACCCAGTTTTACTGTCTGTGTTGGCCACAAACACACTAAAAAATTTATGTGCTGTGCTGTTATCTATCACAGCTTGGTAACAATAAAATTGTGCCTTGCCTGTTTATTGTTGGCTAAGGTTCCAGAAAGTCCCATTATTTTTTCTTGAATCCACACATAAACACAGAATGGGACAGGACTGAGAATGAAAGTCCTTTCCTGGTTAACACTTTTCCCCAAAGCCCATCTGTCGCTCTGGAAGCAGTATCAAAGCACTGCTGCTAAGAAATACCATGAGGGGAACCTGAGAGTGAGCATACTTTTCTTTACACAAGCAAAACAAATGATGATCCAGGAATTCCAATACTTCTGTTTGTTTTTAAATAGAATGATTCATGCTGCCTTGCAAGCGCACTGACTGTTTTACAGAAAACTGAAAGAAAACAAAATATTCTCTTACCTCTCTATTGAGTATTTTTGCTTTGTTGATAAAACACAGCCGCACAAACTTTGTAGTTACTCATGGTTTGAGTTAGAATCTCTTAAAAATACTACAGTATCATAACTTATTATTACTTTGAAAATGATAACGTCTGAACTAGTTACTGTTCAAAAAGTTATAATTAGAAATTTGGTTTAAACTTCAGAGGACTAGAAGATCCTGTGTAGATGCATGCTCTCTGTTAGTTTTTTGTTAGCTTCTCTACAACCCTGTGTAGGAAGAGAGAAAACAAGGACTTGATACTGTGTAGTAGTTGGCAGCATCCTAAGACACTGGTTGAACTGATGCCACAGAAACTGAAACGGATGTGAAAGATGAGCTGTCTGATTTGGACACCTTCCAGATGAAAGTAGTTTGGTCCAAGACCAAACTGAAGACACACAAAGACAGCTTAACTGATTTTTTTAGAAAGCAAAATGTATATTCATCTTTTTCTCATCCAAACATAAAAACATTCCTTATCTGAAAGGAGATTCCTTCTCCTAGTAGTGAAAAATCAGACTTAGATGGCTCCATAGATCGGCAGTGAAGAACGTGAAGGTCCCCTAGCAACATTCTTCAGCACTCTTTGCATGCAGACTTGGCTCTACATTTCAACTGCCTACTGCAAGTAGCAGTCATATACTTTAGTATTTGACTGTACATGGAGCCTGTGTCTGGCAGCACTGAACAGTAGGTGGTCTGAATCGCTCATTACTCTCTGGAACTTAAGATGCCATTGGATTTGGAGCAGCAAGTTAAGCAGTGTGAACAGAGCTCTTGGGCACACAATCAAAAAAGGAAAACATTACCCTTTGTGCTCAGCTCTTGAACAGTTCTTGCATCATTTCCTTAATGTACAGTAAACTGAGATGCAAGCCTTCACATAAGCCCTCAGAAATTCTCTGGGGGCTGCTTTTCCCATGCGTTGTCTAGCCAGACACAGTGGGATATTCTTTTGCTGTCTGAAAATATCTCCCTCTCATTTTTATGAGCAATTTTTTTTTCAGTCAGTTTAAGACACTCCTTTTGCTGTTATTCTTTTTTTTTTTTTTTATGTTAAAATTTTGTTAAAATACTTCATAATTATTTACATTGTGCCTTGGCTAAAAGAGCATGCTACAAAGAGAATGCAGCCAGGCAACAAAACCTTCAGTTTAAGCAATGGGGTGGTGTTTCCCCTCATTAATCTGAAGGAAAAAGAAATGCTTTCTGCAGCAAAATGTCTCTGACATTGTACAGTTCTGTCCCTGAATGTTCCTTCTTTCTTAAACAAGGGTGGTATATTATGAGTCATTTCTGGCTTTTTATTGTTTTTGTTTTTTACAGCACTACAAACGCAATGCATTTTGTACAAAAGATCATTCATAACATCATTTTTATTACAGCTACTACAGTACAACTACTTTAAATGCCCTCTTCTGCATTTCAGGTTCTTATCAAAACCAGAGTTTTAGGTAAGACATTAACGCAAAAAGACAAACTTTGACCCCATTTTTTGCTTGTGAAGAAATTTACTTTCAATTATAAAGACAGACAATAAACACCATGTAGTGCAGTAATTACTGAATACCTACCAGCCCTCACAAACTTTACCCTATGCCTTTTAGATGGAGTTTCTTTTTCATTGCACAGGAATCACTGTTCGTGCTTTGAAACAGCACCAACTCAACTACTTGTTTTGATAGGAAAAAGGAAAATTAGTTTCAACCTAAAAGATGGGAAATTTCAATCGGATATAAGGAGGAAGGTTGTTATGACAAGTGTGGTGAGACACTGGGACAGGTTGCACGGAGAGGTGGCAGACGCTCCATCCCTGGAGACAAACTGGGCTGTGCTCTGAGCACCTGATGGAGCTGTAGGTGTCCCTGCTCATAGCAGGGGAGCTGCAATAGATGGGCTTTAAGGCTCCCTTCCAACTCAAATGATTCTACGATTCTATGAACTACCTTAGCATAGCCTAAGCAGCCAGGGCAGACAACAGAGAAGCATCTTACATGCATTCAAATACTGTGAAACCAGAAGGCGTTTCTATACGGGTGAAAATATACCTACACAAGAAGTGCAGTGGTACACATATAAACGGATAGTACGTAACCAGCAATTTCCCAACGTGACCAGCCAAAAGCAGTTTGCCCAGCCGCTCCCCTTTGATACAAAACCTGCGCCACAAGCGTGAACCCACCCAGCCTCAGCCACCTGCCCAATGCCACAGCCGCAGCCAGCCAGCCCCGCCCCGCTGCCGTGACGTCACTTCCGCCTCGTATGGCCCGCTCTTCCGGGCGCCGCACACTGCTTCCGTCTCCGCGTTTCCACGGCGACGCGGCGCCCCGGCTTTCTCCGGTCCTGTGAGTAACGGTCGCCGCTCGGCGCCGAGGGTGGCCTTAGCGCTGTGTCTGTCTCGATCCGCCCGCGCGGTTCCTCGCGTACCGCCTGGGCGGCCGCCGGCTGGCCTGCTTGTCCAGGACGGGCCTGTAGCTGCCGAGCGATGCCAGGACAGCGGCCCGCAGGCTGCGGTTTGGGTCGAGGGGCGGGAGAGCCGAGAGCTGCGCGTATGAAATCGGGCAGCCCTGCGTATCGCCATGTAGCACTGGGGCAGGACCCCGCGTGCAGCTCCGTGAGGCCCGGAAAACCTTGATGATTTAAGGAGCCCTGTCCGAAGCCAAGGGATGTCACAGAGCCCTCTAATTTTTGTTGAATGATTTTGTCTCAGACAAGACGACCTGTTGAGCAGAGGAGGTATAGCCACGGTAAGAAGTTTGTTTGTTAGAATAGTCTCAGACAAATACTTCATCGTTGTCTTATCTGTGTGCAGGTTGGTTCAGTGGGACCCGTTGGCATCCAGAGATGTCAACCCCACCTCTGGCCGGGGCGGGGATGCCTCCCGGTGCATTCTCAGGAACGCAGGCTCAGGCAGCTAGGGAGGTCAATACAGCATCTCTGTGCCGTATTGGCCAGGAAACCGTGCAGGACATTGTGTTTCGAACCATGGAAATCTTCCAGTTACTGAGGAACATGCAGGTGAGAAAACTTCTTTTTTATTTCTAATTTGGTGATCATCAGTTCCCTTCTTGTGTTTTTACTACTAAGTGATTGTGTGCACATGAAGATAGTTTGGGACATTTAAATACATGAATAGGCGAAACTGCCTTGAAAAAGGGGTTTGTTGGAGACACATATACAACTCTGAATACATTTGGCTGTTCCTGTGTATTTAGTAAACATGGAGAACATTCACAAATGCTGAATTGTCATTTCTACCGCAGTAAATATATTCCAAATGTACTTAATGACTGTTTCACAGAATTATATTAATCACAGAATCACAAAATGGCCAGGGTTGGAAGGGACCTCAAAGATGATGAATCTCCAACCCCCCTGCCACATGCAGGGCCATCAACCTCCCCATTTAATACTAGACCAGGCTGCTCAGGGCCCCATCCAGTCTGGCCTTGAACACTTCCAGGGACAGGGCATCCACAACCTCTCTGGGCAGCCTGTTCCAGCACCTCACCACTCTCTCTGTAAAGAATTTCCCCCTGACATCCAACCTAAATCTCCCCTCCCTCAACTTAAAACCATTTCCCCTTGTCCTGCAGTTATCAACCCTTTCAAAGAGTTGACTCCCCTCCTGTTTTAAGGCTCCCTTTAGGTACTGAAAGGCTGCAATGAGGTCACCCCGCAGCCTTCTCTCCTCCAGGCTGAACAAGCCCAGCTCCCTCAGCCTGTCTTCATAGGGGAGGTGCTCCAGTCCCCTGATCATCTTTGTGGTTCTCCTCTGGACCCTCTCCAACAGCTCCCTGTCTTTCTTGTACTGGGGGCTCCAGACCTGGACTCAGTACTCCAGATGGGGCCTCACAAGAGCAGAGTAGAGGGGGACAATCACCTCCCTGTCCCTGCTGGTCACCCCTCTTCTGATGGAGTCCAGGATACCATTTGCCTTCCGAGCTGGAAGAGCACACGGCTGGCTCATGTTGAGTTTTTCATCCATCAGGACCCCCAGATCCTTCTCCTCAGGGCTGCTCTCAAGGACCTCTCCTTCCAGTCTGTATGGATGCCTGGGATTCTTCCGGCCCAAGTGCAAAACTTTGCACTTTGCCGTGTTGAACCTCATCAGGTTCACCTGAGCCCAGCTTTCTGGCCTGTTGAGGTCCCTCTGAATGTCATTCCTTCCTTCTACCGTGTCCACTGCACCACTCAGCTTGGTGTTGTCAGCAAACTTGCTGAGGGTGCACTTGATTCTGTCATCGATGTCATTGATAAAGATGTTAGAGAGCACCGGTCCCAAGACAGACCCCTGGGGGATGCTGCTCATTACCAGCCTCCACCTGGACATAGAGCCATTGATGACCACCCTCTGTCTGCGGCCTTTCAACCAGTTTTTTTATGCGCTGAGTGGTCCATCCATCAAATCCACATCCCTCCAATTTGGAGATAAGGGGAAGATAACTGTTTAGTGAATAGTGAAGTGTATTTATATGATGTTTATGTTTCTCTGTTTTTGTTAACCTCTACGGAGTAATTTTAAAGGAGTTGTCATTGATCAGTGATATCATTCTTCTGTAGTATTTTCCACTTAAAATGTTGTGACATTCTATTCATTATTAAAGTGGACAGAATCCTCTTGATTACGTACTGAAGAGAATGTACAAACTTCTTTCGTGTTTCTCTGTTGACAGCAGAAGTGCATGCTCTCAACTTCAGAGACAAACATGCAAGTAATCACTCCAATTCCCTTTTTCCCTGTATTTTCATGTCTCCTGAAATTTCCTTCTGTAAATATTTTATGTAGATACACAGAGTATTACATTGAATTCGCATTGATTGTCTGAAATGTGACCTGGGTTCAGGCAGAAAGTTTCTCAGATGGCAACAGCAGCCATGCTTAAGCATGGATTAAGGCATTCACTGAAAGTTACAGTGATCGATAATGACCAGGATGTGGAAGACATGAAGCTGTTTGAGAGCAGTGATTTGGCACATGAGATGGGCAAATAAGATTCAGATTTTTACAGATAAAGAAAATAGAAATTTCAGACTGTGAGAATATTGTGATGGTCTTATAGTAGAATGCACAAAAAATCTCTCATTTGTCTTAGATTTTTTTATTTCCTATAAGAGAAAATAATATTTATCACTGTTGTGTTTTGGTTCTCTGAAGTTGCCAAATGGTGTAACTTATCATACTGGAACATATCAAGACAGACTGGGAAAACTACAGGAGCATCTCCGTCAGCTATCAATACTCTTCAGAAAACTGAGATTAGTCTATGACAAATGTAATGAAAACTGTGCTGGACTCGATCCTATTCCCATAGAAGTGAGTATCTTTCTGTATCTACAAATTACAGGTCAGACTTCGTTTAAAATCCTAGCTGTTTACCTCAGGCTGTGTGCACTCACCAGTTTTTTTCCTCTAGGGGAAAAAATGGGTCAGGGGAAGTTTTTCTTTTAAGAGGTTGTTTTAGTGGAGTAAGTCTGTGGTGAAACAATTGCAGTAGTTGCAATTCTTTTTCCTTTTAGTGACTTAGTATTTGTTGCTGTGAAGTTAACAAAATGCTCACTTTCCTCGTGTCAGGGTGAATGAAAGTGTCACATCATTTCTCTTATTATGTTTCTTAAATTCTTATTTCAAATTTTCACTGATATTCTCAATCATATTGTTAAATGACTTGACATTCTAACCTTATCTTTAACGAATATAGACAAACTTCTTTTTTAAACAGTCAAATTACTTAATGGCTTTTTTCTTTTACTTAACTGACTCCCGGTTTCTAAGTCATTAGTGGAATGTATGTACACTGCTCTTCCCTCCTTACTGCCAATTGTTAGCCTTCTTAATGATACTGCACTGAACAAGACAGGCAGTTATTCTGTGGCTCATGATCTAATTCTGTAGTAATTCATAAAATCATAAAATCCTTAGAGTTGGAATGGACCTCTAAGGGCCATCTAGTCCAGCTCCCTTGCAGTGAACAGGGACATCCACAGCCAGGCCAGGTTGCCCAGTCCTGATCCAGCTTCACCTTGAATGTCTCCAGGAATGGGGCATCTACCATATCTCTGGGCAACCTGTTCCAGTTCCTTATCACCCTCACTGTAAAAAGAATTTTTTCTGTATATCTAACTTAAATCTCCCCTCTTTGAGCTTGAAGTCGTTTCCCCTTCTTCTGTCACCACAGACCCTGCTTCAGAGTCTGTCCCCTTCTTTCCTGTAGCTCCTCTTTAGATACTGAAAGGCTGCTATCAGGTCTTCCCAGAGCCTTCTGTTCTCCAGCCCCAGCTCTCTCAGCCTGTCCTCATAGGAGAGGTGTTCCATCCCTTGAATCATTTTTGTGGCCCTCCTCAGGATGCACTCCAACAAGTCCACATCTCTCCTGGACTGAGGATTCCTCATCTGGATGCAGGTGAGACCTCACCAGTGCAGAGCAGAAAGGCAGGATCACCTCCCTTGCACTGCTGGCCATGCTTCTTTTTTCGTAGCCTAGGACATGGTTGGCTTTCTGGGCTGCAAGAGCATGACTGATGTCTGAAAACATGTGCAATTCCATTGTCACCGATCCACTTGTCTTAAATACTTCAATTTTTGCTTAGATTTTGTTGCTTTTAAAATATATATACATCCATAGCTACTCAGCCTGTCTTCTTCCCTGACACTGGGAAGTGATTTTGAACATCACTGCTGCTAATCAGTGACAATGTTGTCACTGTACTTTATTCTGAGTAGTCAGTAGTAAATGCTAAGTTAGATACCCACTTCAGTAATTATTTTAAGATTAGGAAGGTAACTCCTTACTTTCTATGAGATAGCATTGGGATAGATTTATCTGCATGTTATCTGCAGTATTACAAAGGGTGTGCAGCAGTTTGTTAGTTTGCTGCCACTTAAGGCAGAAACCCCAAGGTGAGTCCATTGAATTCCCAGGCTATAAAATTTAGGTTGATGTTACACGTTTCTTAACTCGCACTACCAAAACCACTTTGTTGTTCTGTCTCTTTTTTCCTGTTTGCTTCTTGTTTATGGCAAGAAATTGTGTCATTACCTTCCATCAATTAAGTTAGTGTCTACTAACAGTATAAAAATATTATATTTCTTTCATTAATGTGTACTGCTAGTTTAATAGGTGATCTTATCAACTTCCTTTTAGCCAACATAATAAGCTGTAAGATTGTTGTGAAGGAGATACAGTTACAGAATTCTCTCACTAGAGAGAACTGCTTTATTTGTGTGTTAGGTGTAGTTCTTTATTTGAATTCAGAGCTTTTCTTACAGATGGGAGGTTTTCAAAGGAGACATTCTATTCAGGGCATTATTTTTCCTTAAGAAAGAGGAGGAGCTTTTTCCAAGAGTGTTTAATAGCTATGCTATTTTGCTTTACAGGGCAGAGGGTAACACGGCATTCTTTGTCCATTTCAATAAGTTTAATGAGCGTGGCCTCCAAAAGCTTATGTGGAAGAAAATATGATTTTCAGAGCAAGTCAGAGTTTTCAGCAGAATGCTGAAGGTTGCTGCTGAATGCTTCGTATTACACCTCAACCTGAGTAACAAGTTAATATGCGTTATATCAGCAACCTGTTCCCTGACTTTTGAACTGTCTTGCTCATTTGCATCACTTACTAATATTTCATTTGTCTGTAGTATGTAGATTTGATCAAGGGTGTACTTTTGCTACCAGCTTTAGCTTTTCTCAGTTAAGGACAGAAAATTCAACAGACTCCATGTGTGCATGTGATGTTTAAATTGTAAGTACGTTATAACTATTTTTGAACAAGGTGTTACTTTGGAAGAGTTTGGCACCATCCATGTATGTGTTTTGTAGCTAGTACATTTCCTGAGTCTTTAAAAAATTTTTTTTGATCAAGAGCATACTGATATTCATTTAGAAACTCTTTACTGAAGATCTTGACTTCTCAAAAGCTTACAAAAAAATGCAGTGCATTATGCGCTTGAGGAGATTACAGTGGAAAATCGCTATGGAGAAATTCCTATTAGATAACTGTGGGCCTGATCTTAAGAACAGCCAAACAGAAAACCAATAAAATAGAAAGTCATAATTAGGATATTAACCAAGTATTTAATCTCCATGTGTAAAGTCTGTCATAAATTATGTTTGGGACATCACTGAAATACTTGATAATAATGATAACTTCGTGTTTGTGTTATTTCATAGTGTGGAGTAGTAAGCTTTAAAATCACAGTCTATAGAGTTCAAAAATCCAAGGTTACCTGTGATTGACCTCTTAAAATGCTAATACTGAGCTCTGCCTGCAGTCTAGGTGTGACAATATGTGCTGTCGTATTTTTTTGAAGCACAGAAATGTCTGAGGCCATTGTGAGGCTGTTGGTTTTGAGGTGATGAAGTATGCCTGTCTGCATTTCTTTCTGTTCAGGATGTTTGAACCTTTGAAGGAAACTGTTAGTACCTCCCCTTTTCAGGTTTTTTTTCCTTTTTTCTTCTTTTTAAAAGCTGACCTTTTTTGTCTTCTTAGCAACTTATTCCATATGTTGAAGAAGATGGCTCCAAGCATGATGATCGTGGTGCTGCTAGTCAGCTTCGTTTTGCTAGTGAAGAGAGAAGGGAAATCATGGAAGTAAATAAGGTAAGGAAGTTGAAATTAATTTGTGTAATACAGGAAACGTCACTTTGACATTACAAAGCCTAGGTTTCTAGACTGCTGTACTAAAGACCATATGTGCCACATAACTATTTTAGAATTAGTTTTGTTAAACAATTTTTTTTTTTGCTGCAGCACTGGCTACTGTCGATTTTAGGTACTGTAACAATTTTAACTTATGACTCCTTTTAAAACAGTATGTATTCTTCTGAGTATTCACAGAATCATAGAACGGCTTAGGTTGGAAGGGACCTAAGAGCATCCACTTGCAGCCCTCCTGCCATGGCAGGGTTGCCACCCACTAGATCAGGATGCTCAGGGCCCCGTTCAGTCTGGCCTCCATGGAAGGAACATCTATAGATTCTTTGGGCAACCTGTGCCAGTGCCTCACCACTCTCTGAGTTAAGAATTTCTTAGTAACATCTAACCTAATTTTTCCCTTTTTAGTTTAAAGCTATTCCCCCTTGTTCTGTCACTATTAGACTGGTAAAAAAAATTGGGCTCCCTCCTGCTTATAAGCACCCTTTGAATACTGGAAGGCTGCAGTGAGGTCTGCTCAGAGCTCGTCCTCTTCCGAGCTAAACAAGCCCAGCTCCCTCAGTCTTTCTTCATAGTAGAGGTGCTTTGATCATCTTTGTGGACCTGCTCCTACAACGCTCCATTCTTCCTGCAGTGCTGCAATTCAGACCCTTGTTATGGCAAAGTAGAGGGGGGCAATCAATGTTTTATATCGAGGTCATGGTTAACCCAGTAGATGCAGGCAATACAGATGGAGATAAGGTAGCTTACTTGAATTCTAAATATGCATTAGGCAAATGCATTAATAAATGGATATAAGACATCAGATGTGTAAGTATTATTACAATTATGATGTGTGTTGGTAGAGGATTTTCTGGGCTACTTCCTGTATTTTGACAATGTGAGGAAGTGCATTTCTTTTGTGAAGTACAGCATTTATTGAATCTTGACACGTTCAGAAAAAATGTACTATATGATAAAGAGGCTGTTAAATTTTCAGTTTGAGTGGCAGTTTGCAATTGAGTACAATTAATATAGACAGATATAAATCTAAAAATAAATATGCTGTAGTAAGTGATAATATTGCATTGAGATTAAATATAAGTCATTTTAACAGATCATAACATTAAACATTGTTCCTGCCATCTGTAAAGTACAAAGATAAGATTAACTAAGTATTTGTGTGGCAGTAATATCTGTAAGTGCTTGGTAAAAAGCAGCCATAGTCTACAAAAAGAACTGAACAAAACAGGTGACTGTCTAAAATATTTTTGGAGAGAATTATCACTGGATTTACAGCTTTTGAATTATTTTCAACATTTGCATTTGTCTTCAACAGTTAAAGATGTACCAAACTCTTCATAACCCATTCATTTAGAAAAATTCATGTATATTGTACAGGCAAAAATGAGTACTATGTGAATTTGGAGAAAAGCAGTTGTCTGCTTTCCTGTTGTGTTCTTTCTGTTCAGTGCTGATGTAGCAGGGTGGTATGCATTATATTGTATGTAATGTTACCCTGAGAATTTATGCACATTTATTTGCAATCTTTAAGTGCTAATAAGCTTAACTGTCCATATTTGATATGTTTTTGATAGTTTTATGACATGTTTTGCCCTTGTTGTTGTACTTGTATGCTAATGTGTTTTTAAACCTCGCTGGCGTGATCTTGGGAAGTGAATTTCATAAATGTTTATGATGGGTTTTAAATCTTAAGAAGGTTAATGATGTTACAGGAGCATTAGTAGTAAGTTAGCAATTAAAAATGTATTCAAGCCATCACATAAATCTGGACTGAAATCCAGTATTTGCTTGTAAGTGCCTAAACATAATTTTCAGATTTTCAACAGTAAATTTTAAGAAGATAGTTGAACATTCAGTAGTATTTTTGTGGAAAAAATGCTTATGTGCTGCAAGGGAAATTGAAGCCTCTTGTTTTTAAGCTGCACTTTTAAAAATTATTATTTTCTTTTTCCAATTTCAAAATTCAAATTGTAATATACTGCAGTTTGGGGAAATGCGAAATGTTTTATGACTAGAAATAACGCAAACCATATTTTCACACACAGGAAAAAAAAAAAAGGTAGAATCATATTAATCTAATTTCTGATTCTGGCTGCTTAAATAGCCTTCTCTGTTGCTTTACTGGCATTCCTGATAGCTTTTCAGTCCTGTGTAATTGTAGCATTCATCTCCAATTCAATTTTGGTTAATTTCTTTCAACAAAATTTCAGTAACATAAAGCGTTGATGAAAATGCTGGGACATGAAAACCAATTGACAGATGAAGAAGCTTTTTACATCTTCACTCACTATCTTTTCTCCCTTCAGCTGCTTGTCCTGATCGCATCTCGCTCTGTTTGCTGTGAACAGCATAACCCAGTGCTTTAGCATTATTGAGACTTCGGAATTGTTGGGCCTTCCATGGGTTGCTTAAGTCCTGGCTTGACTTCCCAGGCAGTCTGGTCTTTCTAGTGATACCTATGTGTGTTTGAAGAACACCACCTTCCAGTGAGAAGCACAAACAAAACTAGTAGATAATATAAAGGTTTGTTTCATGCTCACACAAAAACTTACCCCCTTTCAGGAATCACTGACTTGAAACTGTATAGTTCTGGTTTGCTCCGGCAGCTCTCTGGAAAGAGGGGCAGCCTCACTTAAGGAAGTGGGAACCATCCCATGCTTTCTGTACTTACCATTCACTCTTAGGGTAGAAGAACCTGTTGATGTAGCAGAGTACCAAAACTGCAGTTGTTTTTGATATCAGTTTAACACAGTGACATCTTATTTATTTAATCTGCTGTATTACACTTAACTTTTAGGTCAGAATATTTAATCACCTAATATTGGCTAAGAAGTACTTGTCCATTAATTAAAAGTATTGATCAGTTTACAAGGTAATGAATTTCTGTCCTAGCAATTCAATAATATCTAACAACTGTAACTTAAGATGAAACCTATTAAATGTAAATTGAGAGAGACTTTAGCCATACAAGAACAGAATGCTTATAACTGTGCACAACTATTGTAAGAAAAACAAAAAATGTATATTGTTTGTACCCACTAACTCTACCTTTTGTATGAAACAATTATTTCCTGCACTTCCCACAACTCTTGGTTATTTCTTTATAATAGAGTCATAGAATGGCTTTGGAAGGAATGATGAAGATCATCTAGGTCCAACCTCCTGCCATGGGCAGGGCTGCCACTCACTAGGATCAGGCTGCCCAGGGCCCCATCCAACCTGGCCCTGAATGCTTCCATGGGTGGTATATTCACAACTTCCTTGGGCAGCCTGTGCCAGTGCCTCATTATTCTCTGAGTTAAGAATTTCTTCCTAACATCTAACCTATTTTTTTCCCTTTTTAATTTAAAGTGACTCCCCCTTGTTCTGTCACTATTAGACCACGTAAAAGTCAGGCTCCCTCCTGCTTGTGAGCTCCTTTAAAATACTGGAAGGCTGGAGTGAGGTCTCCTAATAAACTTCTCCAAACTAAACAAGCCCAGCTCCTTCAACCCTTTTTCATAGTACAGGTGCTCCAGCCCCTTTGTGATCTGGCTGGATGGGGCTTTGAGCAGTGTGGTCTTGTGGGAGGCGTCCCTGCCTGTAGCAGGGGAGCTGGAACTAGATGAACCAGTGCCTTCCAACCCACTCTATGATTTGTAGCCCTCCTCTGGGCTCACTCCTACAACTCTGCATCCTTCCTGTGCTGGGAGCCCCAAGCCTGAACACAGTACTCCAGGTATCAGTATTTGCTTTCCAGTTGGAAATTGGTGAGGAATTTCACTCTTTTTCTGTAATAAATAGTTTACAGTTCCAGTATCAATGTAGTATTTGCACTGTTTTGCTAGTAGAATTCCTGTAAGTTTTTAGTGAATATAATTACAAATGGCAAATGGCAATTTAGCTGCTATTGCAAATTTTTTCTCTATTGCCTTCATATTTTTTTTTTTTATAGTCTGTATATAATATTATACCTACAGGTTTCTTGCCTTCACAATACAGCATCGTCTGTAATATTTTTGAGATGTCAGGCTCAAGTTTTGTAGTATATTTGATAGGAGAGACAGCAGAAAATATCAAATCACAGACTGAGAATGTTGTAATCTGTATTGCTGCATTATGGACAGTCTTTTTTTACTGCTTGTTTTTAGAAATGGAGCAAATACAGCTTTGGGCTTTTTTAGATTCTGCAGGTGGCCCTTTTGAAAATAATCACGCTAGATATTTTTAATTAATCTTTGCTAACTGGCTAACCATGATCTTGCTAGGAGTGGGAAAGACAATCTGCAACCTTTTGAGTTAAGTTGCTATGAATTTACCTCAGGGCTTTTTTGATAATGAAACCCTTGTGCACTGGAACCAATGTTGTTTTGTGGAGTCCTTTCATATGACAGCAGTTTGCAACTATCCTATCTCTTCACAGGGAAGAATTTTGCCTGAAAACTACTTCTGCCTATGTAGAAACTTGATTTCTTTTAAAACTATCTGTCACAGTATTTACCTTTATTTGTATTTCTTATTTTGTAGTTGTGGGATCCTTTTCACCCCAGATATGAGTGTGTACCAAAGAACACTTCAGCAAGAGAGGAAGAATTGTTTCTTTGGACACTGTCTCAGCACATCAGTCTGCACTGAGCATGTTTTCCTGCTGTTTTGGGTACCAAAATGGCTGTCTGCAAGGACAGAGAATTTAGGCTTAGTGTCTAGTTCAATCCCTAGGTCAAAGCAGGGCCAACTATTATAGATCCAGTTACTCAGGTGGATATCCAGTAGCTTTGTGAATTTTTGCCTACTGCCCCTCATCCTTTTGCTGTGCACATTTAAGAAGAATCTAGCTTTGTCTTTTCTATAATCTTCATTAGGTAGTTAATTAGTGTGAAGGAAACGTTAAACTGTTTTAATGGACACTCTTATCTCTCTTTGAGCAGCAGAGCAATGGATACATGGCTTTGCTGTATGGCTCAATACGTGTAGCGTGTTGAGCATGGAGTGGAACACAGGCTGTCACTGTTGTCCCTGCTGTTGTCAGGAGCGTGAGCCATTTTCCTACTCACTGTAAGGCTAGAGAGAGACTGAAAACTCAGTTTCTCATTTCCAGGAAGGATAGAACAGTTGTCTGAGAACAAGATCAGAAAAAGTTGCAGATAATGAATGATGAATACATTGTATTTAATTGCCCAGAAATTAGTGTGTTAACAATGAGTACTCTTCTAAACCACTTGAAAAATACATGAATAGCCATATGTGTGTATTTATTATGATCGAAAGTGTTCTTTAATATAAATTGAATGGCCATAATTTAGAACATCACCTGAAAGCTTCAAGAGAGTTGGAGCAAAGTACTGATTCACTTTTTCCCTTACAGCTTTTTTCTGCCCTTTACACATAGTGTTGTGAGTCTTTTGACTACAAAACTGTTTTCCCACCTCCTTGCCTTAGAGATTTCATTGTGAAGGGCTCTTTTGAAAAAGGTTTCTGACAAAGCTGGAATAAACTATGGCTGGCATAGTATTTTTTTGTCAAGCAGAAGAGATGCCTTTAAAGCACAAACACATACGTTTGATGTCTTTACAGGTGTCAGCTGGAATGTAGTCTTACTCTTCCACATCATTATCTTAGGCTGAAGAAGAAGAGAATTTTAACAAATAAATTAGGTACAGAATAATGACTCATAGTGATGTTTAGGTTAAAATGTGAAAGATAACTGAGCTTAATATGAAGAGAGATGGGATCAGTGATTTCACAAATAAAAGTTTTGATACATCTCTGATAGAAATTTGCAGATTAGCCTAGACAGCTTTGATTTCCAATGAAATGAATGTGAACCAAAAATGAGTTTTAGTCAAAAATGGATTTTGGTCAAAGCTGAATTTACTGAATCCAAATCTGTACAAAACGCATCAAGTTCTTTATTGTGAATTCCTGGAAAGATAGGTACTGTCTGGGTGGATATTATGGTTCTCCCTCTTCTTTTCACCTACTGCTTTTTGTGCTTACATTCATGTTTTCAAAACTGCTCTACCTGGCCTAAGGACTGAGGTCCATATTGCTGCTAAAGGGTGTAATCCTTGTCAACTGCCTCATGCTGGCACTGGTATTTGCCATCAGTCAAAGCGGAGAGGTAATCATGCTGGAAATAAGTATCACTGGAGAAAACCCCTCAGGACTGTTTTTTTGGTCAGATCACCTTTCTAATAGGTGAACAGCAGAAACATGCCTGTCAGATATAAGGTGAATGTGCCTAAGTTACAAACTACCTCAAATAAGATAATTTTTATGTGCTGTCTTAAAACAGATAAAGGCAGAAGCTGTAGCATTTATGTAGGATGAAGTGCCTCTTCTTGTTTCATACAACCATTAATCCTGAGAAACAGTCCAGAGATCAACTAAGTCATTTCAGGAGAAGGAGGAAAGAGTGGGAGACAACTTTGCGAGCAATCTGTTCAAATGAAAATTTGTCAGCAGCGCAGAAGCTTCTTTCAGAACTTGTAAGTTTCCCAAGAAGGCCATTTCGCCTCCTTCCACGGCAAAGTGGAGATGTCCTTCATTGGATAAGGTTAGAGCCTTAAACAGAGACCAGCACTGCCAGTGCCAGCGTAGGAAGGGCATGCTAATTATATGCCATGATCCTTGCTAGCAGGCTGTGACAGACGATGGTCCACACTGCATAGACTGCTAACAAAGATCTCTACGTGCTTTTCAGCTAGGATGCCGCGCTCTCTGAAGTGGAGCTTTTCCCCTTGCCATTTATTCTTTTCTCAGCCTTGCAATCCAGAGACGGTGCTTCACCTTAGATGTTTTTTTTGACTCTGCAAGAAGTAGAATAGAAGAGCTAAGGAAATAAAACACCAAAGAAAAGGACTTAAAGTTATCTTCAGAAAGATATAATAAAAAATATATTACTCACCTCTTTACAGACACTTTGAAATCAAATGAAATCCAGTTCAGGGGTTCACTTGTCTAGCGTAAAAATCCTGTTTCATAATAGTTGCACAAGAAATGAAAATTATTGTCTTATAGAATGAATCTTTTGAATGTAACTTATGCAAAGTTCATACGGGCATATGTACAGAAAAGCGTGTAACAGTACAGTTAAAAAGGGATGGAGAGAAAACAGTCTGCAGCACCAGAGGTTAATGGTTCTTCTTTGTCTAACACGTAATCATCACTGAATGCTCAGCCTTCATTTCTGTTGGTGAAGGCTTTGGAAAATAATGAACTGATGTGCCCTCGGTGTCAGTGAGTGACAGTTTGCATTAAGCTAGTTGTTTGGATGTTACATTTCTTGATTTCTCTGAGATTAAATGTTGAGGGTGGGAAATGGAAATGCGTTTTTAAATGCCACAGGTATGAACGTGCTTGTTTATCTCATCTCTTGTAGTCTGTAAAGCATCGAAATCTTATGTCATTATGTTTTGCAGGGAAGCAAAATTATGTCATTTAAGTATTGTCATAGCTACATCCTTCTCTCAGTTCTCCCTCTTATCTTTCGGTAAGGAATCCTTGCTCTATATAGTGCAGTTTTCAATTAGCAAATGGAAAAAGATTAGAGAAATGCACGTTGTAACTTAAAATGGTTTTTAGTCAATCAAATGCTTGCTTAGAATTTCCAAATCAGTTCCAAACCTACATCTGTTTTACCTTCTTCTGAGGTGTCAGAAAGGAGTCAGAGTGTGGGCTCTGCTTCCAGGGAACGTGTCCACTGAAATGTGTTCAGAAATGTTTCCCTTTCTCAAAGCACAGTGTTCTGTGCTACTGTCCTGCTGGACGCTTAAAAAACATTGGTTTGTTTTTCACCTGAAAAGACAGGGCTCTGATTTTCAGTATGCTGCTTCTTTTGTTGCTTCTTTTTGTCACTGTTACAATTACTTTAGTTACTGAGCTGAGCTATTCCTTTAATGTATTGCTGTTTGTGTAGTACAGAAGAAACAAAGTGATGTAAAACCTGAGACATTTTGAATGGCAGCAAGTCTTTCCTGTGCTTTGGCTTTACTTAGAAATCTGGGCTTCCCTTATGAATTCTATCTCTGATGTGATGAGGCTGACTTTATATCAAATTTGAACGGAATGAAGGGCATGGGCTTGTTGTTAACAATACACACTAACTTATTACTTGGCAGCTTTGATTTGAGCAGGAAAATGGATAAATTGGATAATAAATATGTGTATTACTGTGAAACATGAACAGTTAGGAATATTCTGCATTGGCTTAATGCACTGATCTTCTGTAGACATCATTTTTAAGTTCTGGTTCCTCAGATGAAAGTGCATTTTCTACTCTTCTGTCCCTTCAGATGTTTTTGCAGCAAGTACACAGTTGTATAGCATTCAGCATACTTGGGAGGACAGCATCACGTAGCTCATCAGAATTGACCAATGTAGGCAGAAGGTGTAGAAAAGCTTGATTGACTTTGTGGTTTTTCAGACTTTGACTTTTAATACCTTGCTTTTCTGAGCACCCAGCTTATACAGTGCATATTAGCATAAATTTAGCTGTTCCCTGAGCTCTTCTGGTCTCAAATTTCACTTCCTTCTCTTTGCATCAAGTGCTGTCCTTTGGACTTTGGTTAGAGGGCCAATGGCCACAAGCTTGCTCTTGTTGAAGGGATCAAGTGTTTTGATAAAAGAGCGCTGTGAAAAGAAACAGCATTCCTCTCTAACAAAGGTCTTTAACTTCTGAGTCTTTCTTGTATTTTAAGAGTGTGCTTTCAAGAAGATGTATTATCTAATATTGCTCACAGACAGCTGACAAAAAGATACATATAGCATTTCGTAACACTAACTTTTCTTGAAATCCTGAGTGTACTGTTTCAACTGATGACAAAAATCTTCTCATAAAATCTTCCCACAGAAACTGAAACTGAAGAATCAGCAACTGAAGCAGATCATGGATCAGTTACGGAATCTCATTTGGGACATAAATGCCATGTTGGCAATGAGGAACTGAACAAGGAAAATCAAACTCCATAACAGAAAATATGCAAATATGTTCGAGTATGCTTCATTTTAAGAATAAATATTTTTTCCTACAACTATATGGAAACAGTACCTTCAAGTTCAAAATGTTTTTTTGTGTGTGTGTGTGATGACTTATATGGTGTTGGCTTTGTTTTCATAAGAGTCATCCTGCAGATTGTACCTGAACAATTTGCTTAGGTTGATTATAATACATTTTGTAACTTAGAGTAATTTGAATTGCTGTGCAAGTTAGATCTGTGTAAAATAAGCATTTCTGGATTTTTTAAATAATACATTAAAATACATTTTAAATATATAATCTGCTTGCATTCAGTCTGTAGTGCAAACAACCTATACAGAATGGGAAAGTTGCAGTGCAGAACAGTAGCTTCATTAAACTACAGAACTGAAATAAATTATCAGATCTTGTGATGCAATATGTTTCCCTATTGTAGGAACATGAATTACAAGGTACTGCACCTCAGAAGTTCATCTTATCCTATTGTTGTTATGTTGGTAGCATTAGATAAATCAGAGCAAAATCAAAACCTACGTTAAAATTACTCATCTTCTCATGGATATTATTAAGTAATGAAGTGTCTGTTATATATCCTTGACCTTAGCTCCTTCTGTAACTGTATGTTATCGTCTCTTGAATACTGCTCCAACTGTTGTCTGTCCAGTATTCTTGTAGCTTTCTGTATGTTTGCAGTACTTTGGTTTTGTGCGATTTTCATTAATCCTTCTCCTGTGAATTCCAGTCCCAAAAAACGTTGGAGTGTATGAGCAGTTTATTATTATCTTGAGTTATTCTTCTAACTTTCATCTTTTATTGTTCTACTCTGGTGCTGTTATTGTCCATAGATGCTGCGAGCGCGCAGTGCCTCTCTTTACAGATTAACAAATATCTGAAGTAATACTGTTTCAATATAAATCCTTAGGGCAATTGATTTTTAATGCAGGCTGAAAGCTGACCATTCTCATGACTTGCTTCATGCACATAACTTTAAATTCTCATTCCATGCCCAATTAGATTCCTTAATAGTTATGTTTGGAGGGTTTGCACAGAACCTTCTGAAGAGCCCAGTTAAATGAATTTTTTTTTGAGAAATGTGGGTTTTGGTACTGAATTCTTACAGACTACAGATACATGGTTTTAAAAGTTTTAGGCTGATCTGTTCTATCAGTCTTTTATTTTGGTTTTTAATAATTTCAACCAATTTGCTTACTCCTTGAGGTAAAAAATCACTGACATGCAATGAGTTATATCAGCTATTAACAGTAAGTCTGATTACCTGGTTAATAATACACAACTTTATCCTGTCATCAAGTACAATTAGGTACAAACTTTTATTTCTTCACTTGAAGGCCTTAGATCTAACAGATGAAGGGGTGTCCAGTCTTGCCTGTATCATTGCAGGTAGGCACACTTAAAAAATGTTTTGGTTGGTTGCCTAGCGTTAAGTGATATTTGCCTGTGACAAATGCTAGGTGTAAGTCAATCTCAAAACACCCAGCAGGTAAGGTCTGTCATGTTTTGCCCATATTGCAAATGGAAGAGTGGATAGCTTGCACAGTGGCAGAGCTAGCAGCAAAACTGTTGTCCACTTAGCTTAGCCACTACAGTAATTTCTTTTTGTCAGAGATGATGGCTGATTTCTTCATCTATGAGAGATGCTGTTGCTTATAAGTAAAGCAAAAAAAAAAAAAAAAAAAAAAAACCAGGTTAAATTTTCAAAGACAGCCTTTAAAAAGGAAGTAGGGGCTTCTAGTTGAGATTTTTTTGTTGTTCTTTAAGATGCAGGCGTGTTTTTGTATATGCAAAGTGTAGTGGCAGCTTTTTGGTGTATGTATAAGCATACACTCAGACAAAGAAACATTTCACATGGACTCTGAAATGGAACCAAGAGTTTAATGGTGAGGTAAAATTCTTAATATTTTGTTCTAGCTTTGGAATAACTGTAGAAAATGGAGATTAGTCTATACTTCTCTCCACTGCCTATATAATGATTTTGTATTCTCTTTAAAAGTTTTTAGATTTTGCTGGCATTTTTATTGTGTATCAGTGGTGCAATAGCAACCTAAAATGTGGAAAAGAGTGAGAGTATGGCAAGTAGATGTCAGGCCAGTACAATATTCAGCTTACACTGTGCTGCTGCTGGCAGCAGCCAAGGTTTATACTACAATTTTTCATCTGGGAGAGATGAGAAAACACTTTAAACCACTACGAGAATAGATAGCACAGTAGCTAAATTGCAAAGCGTAGAAATTGACAGAGTTGTAAATTATCACAGGGAATACTGTCAAAACAGGAACTTTGCGAAGTGTAAGACCAAAAGCATACACTTTGACTTACACAGATGAAAGTAAAGGTAGTATACATAATTCATTTGCTACCGCATCCGTGAATAAGTATAGGATCTGATCAGGAAGATGACAGGTTTAGGAAAGGTTCTTTAACAGTGGAGCACTTGAATTATTGGTCATGAGCATGTGCTGAAAAGTAATGTTTTAGTTAATGTTAACTGAACTTTAACTGCTAGTTAATGAAATGGCGCCAAATGTAGGATTTACAAATACCAGCAAAACAATATCTATGTAGATGCTTTAAAATTGTATTTATGTGTCATTGACTGTTAGACTATTTCTGCATTCCAGGTTAGACAGAGACTGCAGACAGTCCTGGGAGCAGAACCAAAATGTAGGATGGTTCTGTTGTTGGATTATAAAAGCATTTCAGGGTTGTGGTGGGGTTTTTTAGGGCTCCAGTTTTGCCAGGAATGGAAGAGGAGCAGTGGAGATGGGATGTTGAATACTTCGTAGTGTGTTTATGGGAGCACATCAAGTTAACACGCTCTCAACAGGAAACCATTAGTTCTGCATCTTCGTATGTAATACAGCAGATACTGAACATTGTGGTCAGTAAGTGAATTGAACCCAGCACGACATGCTAGCAGTATGCGAGGGTCCAAGGTCTATTTACATAAAAAAGGCTGAGTGCAGAGCAGGTTGATGTCATGTTCAGGGAAGATGCAAAGAGTTTACCTCCTTTTGACTTCTGTAGAGGCAGCAAGGCCGCATCCAGAGTGCTTTAATAAACCATGACTGTTTCTGTTGTCCTGCAGAAAAACCTTTCCTTATCATAGTATTTCTTACTTAATGAGAAACTGGAGACTGTACACAAGTGCTATTGAAACTCATCTATGTAAATAATGGGTTTAGGTGGAGACTGTCAGTCTGATTTCATGAGAACCAAGATTTCATCACTGTGCTAGTTGGCTGCAAGAGCCAAAAAAGACTGCAGCCAAAGGATGACTGAGAACTGGTGTGGAAAACAAAGTTTCAGATGTAGATTTGAGGATTAGAAGTTAAGAAAAAATGCCAAAAAAAAAAAAAAAAAAAAAAAGGATGCAATGAAAAAAAAGGACACTGAGTCAACTGAGGTTTACAGAGGATGGATTAGTTTAATTACTTTGTGCTAACAAAGGAAATGGGGAATTATAAAGTAATTTACAGATACATCAGTGCAGAAAAATATTTGAGGAAGAAAGTGAGTAGTGCCTTCTCTTATTTAACAGCAGTGAAGTTATATGGTAGAGCAAAGAAAAGCATTTGCTGAGTTGGAAGGTTATTCTATTTTTATACATAAAAATAGCAAACTGGCTGATCTACACTGATTGATGTTAATGAAAGTGACAAAGTTATATACCAGTGCCAGTTTTTATTTAAGAAAATATAATGGATAACTGGATATAATGCAAGAGTTAGACACGGTGTAGTCAAACTTATACGTTAAATCTAGTTTCTATGTAAATTTTAAGGATTTTTCTTACATTATATTCAGGATCTGTTCTGGTATCTGTAATAACACTACATAGCCAATAACAGTACTAAGAGCTGTGAGCAGTGTTTGCATTGTGAATGTGGTCAGAAGCAGAATATGTGTTTTACAGCACTTCTCCCTGGACTTGATCCAGTAAAGATCATAGACATATTTGAGGCAAATAAACAGAGGCACATTTTTGTGTGTGTGCTTAACACTGGGACCATCTCAGGTCACCGTATGCCTTCACATTTAACTTGGAAGTTATCTAATTGCTTAGACTTCTGCTTCTGCAGATGCCCCTAGCAGCTCATATCAGATAATCACTGCTGAGGTTATATAAACTGTGCTCTTTTGCCCAAATCCTATAAGATGCCTGCTGTACTTGACCCTCTTCAGCTCCTCATGCTCTCACTTTCCCTTTTCAAATGACTGCCCTACTACAAGGCTCTGAAGTAATGTTCTGAAATAGAACTGAAGGTGAGTGGCTGAAAGGAGAGCATTACACGTCTATAACAAAATCAGAGAATCATTTAAGCTAGAAAAGATATTCAAGATCATGAAGTCCAGTCAGCAACCTAACACTGCAAGTCCACCAATAAGCCATGTCCCCAGCTGCTACATCCGCACGTCTGTTAAATATCTCCAGAGATGGCAACTCTACTGCCTCCCTGGACAGCCTGTTCCAAAGGTTGACCAACCTCTCCGCTAATGAATTCCTCCTGATACCCAGTTGAAACCTCTCCCGGTGCCACACATTCCCTTGAGTAAAGAGGCCAACAATCACCTCAGTGTAGCCTCCTTTCACGTAGTTGTAAGAAAGTGATGTAGTCTCCACTCAGCCTCCTCCAGACTGAATAAGCCCAATTCTCTCAGCTGCTTCTCACCTGGCTTGGTCCCTTTGCCAGCATCGTTGCTCTTCTGTGCACGTTTCAGTAACTCAATATCTTTCTTGTACTGAGGGGCTCAAAACTGAGTACAGTACTCAAGATGTGGCATCATCAGTGCCACATATAGGGGGACGATCACTTCCCTTGGCCTTTTGACCATGCTATTTCTGGTGCAGGCCAGGGTGCCATTGACCTTCTTGGCCCTCTGGGCACACTGCTGGCTTATGTTCAGTTGGCTGTCGACCAGCACCTTCAAGTCCTTTTCTGTCAGGCAACTTTCCAGCCACACTTCCCTGAGCTTACACCACTGCCTGGAGATGTTATCAAGCACATGGAGCACCTGGCATTTAGTCTTACTGAAGACATACAATTAAATGCAACCCATCGATTCAGCCTATGCAGATTCCTCTGCAGAGCTAACCCACCCTCAAGGAGATCAACACTCCTGCCCAACTTGGCATCATCTACAAATTTGCTGAGAGTGCACTTGACTCCCTCATCAATATCATTGATAAAGATATTAAACAAAATGCTTTCTCGTGAAATCTTGAAAAATAAATTCAGATTTGACAAAATAGAAAGAAAGATATGTGAGTTTAAAGTTGTCTCAACAGCAGTGAATAGTAATGCAGCTGTTTTTATCATCATGTAGAGGTTTTAGTGGTATTTACAGTGATGGAGAGAGGAAAGAAGATATGAAAACAGCCCATTACTGAAATACAATGTTGAAGTGAGAAAACTTTCAAATAAAAGGAAAATACAAAGAAATAGAACAGCAATAATCAAAAGTTAGGTGAGCATAAATCAGCCCTAAAATAGTGTCAGAGAAAGAGGATTTGGGAAAACACATTTTGAACTTGCATTAGAGATAATAGGGATGCAGTCAGGGGAAAAAAGCCACTGAAATTCCAGGGTGCATGACCAAATACTGCATGGTGGGGAGTATAAATGAGAGGACTCCTCTGAGTCCAGTAAATCTGCATGAAATACTGCATTAGTTTTGGGGTCAGCATGTTGCTAACACAGTGAAAGAGAAGAATACCAATGTGCTACTGTACAAAAAAAAAAGAAATCAATACAATAACTTCTGAATGCCAAAACAAGGCTCAAATTTGGAAATTCTTGGGTGAATGCGTAGAGGAGATAATTACTTAATGTGATTTGGAGTTGCTATAGCACAGAATAGTGAAAGAAGATAAGCAACTGCTTTATTTATTTCATGAAATACTAACAGGGAGATGGGGATGCAAAACTCTTGATGCTAAGATATAAAATCTTAATTTCCCCAGGAGTTTAGAAGATGTTTCTTGGGTTATGTGGAAATTTTAAAATTAAACAGCACAAAAAGACTAGCAAAATATATTGAGAAAATACAAGATCAATCAATCAATCAATCTTGCACTGGGTAAAGCAAGATGTAGACTAAACTAACCATAGTTTTCTATCTTTAGATTCTACGGTTGTAAACTAGCTGTGTATCAGATGGCTATTAGTCACATGATGAGCTCCTGACATCAGCTGCACTGGGAGCCACCTGTAAGCATTAAACAGGTTTTCGTGGCTTCTTTGTGATGATTTGTTGCTGAAATTCTTCTTCAGGTGAAGTTGTTTTCATGAAATTTCTATTACAGGGGAATCAGAGCAGAAAAGGAAATGAAGCAGTAGCTGCCCGCCTCCCTACTCCACATCCCCCACCTCCTGCCCTTAGCTTTGGTTCATTTCCTAGTGAAGAACTGCTCTGTGTTCTTGCTACAAAGCTGAAGAAGTAACTGATTCCTGATTACTGTCCATTGACCCAGCAGAACTTGTGAGGTCATTGACTGAAGTGAAATGTGAGGCTATTTATCCATCCTTCCCCAGCTGAGATCAAAAACAACTGCAGCACTTGCATGTCATGCAATGTGAGCTCTTGTCACGATCCACACTGGGAGAGCATGTTTGTTCCAGTGCAGAGACAGAGGGTGACCTGAGTATGTGTAAAATATGAGTGCATTTGGCCTCAGCTATAAAGCAGCCATCGTCGTATAAATTGTTATGTAAAACACATGCTGCTTGAACAGCATTTGCATATGCCACGTATGTTTTTTGTTCAGTGTGGGAGGCTTAAATTACTTTCTAGGAAATGACAACTTTTTTTTAAAAGGTCTTGAATAGTCTGAGCAACTGCATCTAAAATGCCCTCCAGCAATCACAGAAAGTGAGTAAAGGATGGAAATAGAAGAGGCGTTGCACTTTCCACATGGAGAAGAAAATGGCTTTTTACATGTGTTTACTATTGCCACAGTCCCAAGGTCTCATCATAATCATTTGGGAGCTTAGATTTCGTAAAAAATATTAGCCCCACTGTAGCATTTTGAAAGTAATAAGTTGATGCAAGGTAGATAAGGCAAATACAATTATATTTATTTTACAGCTCCTTGAAGTAGCAGGAACTGCTACATTTCAAATTATCTTTAGAAAAACAGAATGGAGTTGGAGTTAATTCATAGGAAGAGATTATGACTTTTAGATTTGAGCTTTTGAACTTGAACAATTTAGATATTTTTTCTGCTGAAAGGGAATAAATGTAGAGCAGCCATAAATCCTTCAGCTCTGTGTGTTCACATCACAGATGGGAGCAAGGAAAATGGGAAATTTCAGCCTGCCGATACTTCGAAATACAGCCATGGAACAGATTATGGAACGTACTGCCGTTCTGCTACCTGCTAGTACAGCACCTTCCAGAAGAGTTGTTATGCCAGAACCCAAACTGGTAGCGTAAGTCAGTAGCATGCACTCATGGTCAGACTCTGTTTTGAGGTACAAGTATTTATTCCTGAAGTTGGTTGGATCCATGCACCATATGTGTCAGTTTGTAAAAACCCTTTGCATTAAGGTCTTTGTAGTTTTCAAAAGGCACTAACCACTGACATGGAGTGAATGAAAGTTTCTTTTGATCAGGCCTATACAGGATGCCAGTAAAGGTCTCTATTTGTGCAGGCTTAGATATACAAAACTGGTGGGTGTCTCTGTTCCTGAGAAGCAAGCTAGATGCAGAGGAAGGAGTAATAATAGCAGTAGAGGAAAGAATTGCTTCTACAAAAAACTAGAGGGATTTCCTTTCCCTTTTTTCCAGATATTTTTGTTTGTCAGGCTTTTATTTGAATATGTGAGTAACTCATCACTTTTGTTGCATGCAGATTTCTACTTGCAGATCCAAGACCACCTGCACTTGGAGTTTGAATTCAGGCTGTTGAAAAACTATCTGCAGAGTGCAAATCTGAACATGGAGTGCAGCTGCCCAGGAGAACAGTCATACATCATCTCCAGGGTTTGCTGAGGCCTTATATTTTAACAGTGTCAGCCTTCCCACTCTGTTGCAAGCAAAATTTACACCCCTTCTGTCTCCTAAGAGGAAAGGAAATAGAGGCGACAGAGATGTTCCCAGAGGAGTGACTAATCTTTACCCTTCAGGAGTTCTCAAGGATAGCCACCTCTACTAATCATTACATAGTTGATTTTAAAACAAGAAAAAAATACAGTAAATGCAAAGCAGTTAATTCCATTTCCCAAGCGTTCTGCAATGTACATCATTATCTATTCAGTTTGCCGTAGTCATTACCAGGCAGAAATTAGGTCTAGCAATGAATGGTCAGTATGATGCTGTCAGCAGTATACACTTCAATTTTAAATTTAAAATGGAGTCTGTTGTCTGAGTATATCAGCTATTAACTTTACTGTCATTGTCACAAAGCCATCAATCTCAGTCTGTCCCAAATCCATTTTCTGTGTAGAGTCAGCCCATCTTCCTCATTTCCTACACATGCAGATTTTAAATCATCTTGTAATCCTTGTACTGCACCAAAGGTTTAAGGCTGTAAGAGCTGGCAGGCTGTTTTTTGTTTTTTTTTAATTTTTCCCCCCCTGACGTACACTCAGTGTCTACTACCAGATGACAGATTGCAGCTATTCTCTGGACTGGCTCGTGCCAGAAACAAACAGGAAAACAGAAAAGAAACCTTATAAGCCGATATAAAGTGGATGAAAGCTCTATTCCACTGAGGCTGATGGCAAATGAAACCTTAATTTACAGTTTGCAATTAATTGCTAGAAAAATTGTTTCTGAGGGAGTGCTCAATTTGGCCTTTGTAGGCAGGATTTTGTATATTTTAGAAATGATCTCTACTTGTATAGCATCAAAGCATATGAGATTATCAGAAATGCACTAGTTGGCTACCTTCTAGTTTAATGAGGGAGAGTTTGTTACCAGAATATTTTAAAGCTTTATGAGTCTTCAGTTCTGGATTTTGCCTCTCTTTCTGATCTAACAGTGTCCAAGAACATTGACTTTTATAGCCCATAAATTTCCTCAAACTTGCTAGAAGGGCAAAGCTTAGGAAGCATATGTATGATTGGAGAGCTGCAGCTTTGACGGATGGACTATCAAAGGGATAAGGAACTGCTAATTCCTATGGATGGCCATATTCATTGCAGTCAGTGGCTGAATGTCCAAATGGAAACCTGTAATGAGTAGTGTCCCTCAAGGGCCCATACTAGGACCGCTACTATTTAATGTCTTCATTAGTGACATGGATAGGGGGATTGAGTGCACTCTCAGCAAGACTGCAGAAGGCACCAAGCTGACTACTGCCATTGAAACACCAGTGCAAAGGGTGCCATCAAGAGGCATCTTGACAGGCTTGAGAAGTGGGCCCGTGTGAGCGTCATGAAATTCAACAAGAGTGAGCGCAAGGCCCTGCACCTGGGTTGGGGCAATCCCCAGCGTCAGTACAGACTGTGGGATGGATGGATTGACAGCAGCCCTGCAAAGAACTTGGGGCTACTGATGATTGAAAAATTGTGTATGATCTGGCAATGTGCACTTACAGACCAGAAAGCCATTGTGGAATGCATCAAAAGAAGCCAGCAGTTCAAGGGAGATCTCTCTCTCTGCTCTCTTGAGACCCTACTTGGAATTATTGTATCCATATCTGGGGAGCAGATACAAGACATGGACCTGCTAGAGCAGGTGTAGAGGAGGGCCACAAAAATGATCGGAGGGCTGGAACTTCTCTGTTACGAAGAAAAGCTGAGAGAGCTGGGGCTGTTTAGCCTACAGAAGAAAAGACTGTTGGGAGACCTTACTGTGGCCTTTCGATATATAAAAAGATGAAAAAATGAAGAGTTTTTTACCAGGGCCTGCAGAGACAGGACATGGGGTGTTGGCTTTAAACTGAAAGAGGGTAGATTCAGGTTGCATATAAGAAGAAATTTTTTATGTTGAGAGTGTTAAGACATTGGAACAGTTTCCCTGAGAAACTGTGGCTATTAGGAAAAGTTCCACACCAGAGGTTGGTGGGCATGGAGCAGCTTCTCTAGAGCAGTAGGCTCGGCCCCACGCTTCAAGAAGCATTCGGACAGTGCTCTCAAAGACCGCGTTTGAATTTTGGGTGGTTCTGTGTGGAGCCAGGAGTCTGACTTAATAATCCTTGTGAGTCCCATCCAACTCAGGGTATTCTACAATTTTATGATCCTATACTGGTTGTGATACGAAGGGTTCCTTGGATAGAAATATGTCCTGACCTCCAGTTTGCTCTACAAACACAAAATCCTTCAAGCAAGAGCCTCCTTTACAATTGCTACAGATAAATTTCTGCCTCTTTGTTCCATGACAGAAAGCTGCTTTATTAACCAGCAAATCACAGTGAAAACTGTGATGGGACAGATTTGTTAAATACAATAATTGTGATGTTGTGTTACATCAGTTCATAACAGCATTTAATGAAATATGGATAATTTTGGTCATTTACATGTGCAATTACACTCTTTTTTAGCACTGATTGAGCACACAGTGGATTGTGCTTTTGTAATGTACCAGAATGCCAAGCCAAATATTGGGTACGTGGAACCTGAGTGCCCGAAGAGCTCTTTGAGTGCTGTGTCCAACAACTAAGGTGGCAGTATTTGTTATAGATCCTGTGTTCAAATCCCATTTCACATTGTAGATATTTATATTATTGTAACGAAGTGCTGAAGTTTTGCTTACAAGAAATCACAGACTTGCTAAGCCTTAATGTCACTGGGTAGTTGTGAGCCTTAGATAGCACCTGAGTATTTCATGGAAACTGGAAGATGACACAGTATTTGCATAATTCCGCTTATTTTAATGATTTATTTATTTTTGGAAGATACAGTTTCTAAGTACAGATCAAACAGCTGCCTCCAGAAAAAGGAAGAGTACAAAACACAACACAGTGTGAACCAAGCAAGTATTCCCCTTAGCAACAGCAGCAACTGCCAAGGCATAAAGAGAGAGATGGTACTGTAAGAAGGCCCACTGAAGCAAGGTGCACTGAGTATTTGTGCCTTCAAACTCTGCCTCAAGGTACAGTGAACTGCTTCCCTGGTCAAAGAGCAGTACAGATATACTGGCCCTTAAATCTATGTTACAGCTCACATGGAAGCAGGAGCTTTTTCTACAGTCTTTGGAATATCCATTAGCATTGCACTTGGTCCTGTAACACTGCTTCTACTGTGAGAATTGATCTCCAGTTACAGGCCTGGGCCCAAGACATGGTTGCAACACCTTCTCACCAGATCTTTGCCAAACTGCCAGAAAATACTCCATTAGACAAAATACACTGCACATCCTCTGTTTTACATTTTCGTCATGCACTCTTGAACAACACATAAAAAGCTGAATCCTATAAACTCTTCAAGACAAACATAACCTGTATAGCAAGAACTGTACACATAAAATTGCAAACCTAAGCTTCTGTTATTCACATTTTGTGCAACTGGAAAAAAAAAGGAAAAAAAAAAAAGAACATCTTTCACCAGTGGAAAGAAGCATTCTTGGCTAAGCCACTAGATCTGTGATGCCTGACAGGACTCCAATAGCTGGCTGAGATTCTCCACCAGCCCTTGCAGGGATGAGCCTGCAGTGCCACGTGTCTTCTAAGTCTAAGTAAGGGAAGAAGATAGCAAGGGCCAATTATGAGAAGAGGCTCATGGCAGGAGAAGAGAAGTGTCCTGGACTTAGCCTCAGAAAGTTGGGTAGGGATTGTGGAATATTCAGGAGACCTAAATCTTCATTCCATGTTTGGTGGTTTTTGTTTTTTGTTTTTTTTCATCTGGTAAGCTTCTCTGATTTGAAAAACAGTACTGATCTATCTGTAGAATAAGAAGGATAATAGTACTTAATTGTAGGACTCTACATGTTATTAGTTGTTGAAGGTTGGCTCTGTGCAAAGCATGAAGAATGCTGCTATCTCCAGTAGCTTTAAAAAAATGAATTATAAATATAAGCCTGGAGTTCTTGAGTGGTCAGTGTGATATCACTGCCTAGTTTGAACAGTGCTTGGCCTTACCTGAATGGCAATGTCATACTGGGGCAGGAGGGATGTAAGTGCATCAGTCAACAAAGGAAGGTGTGTTGTGAGGAAGGATGTATGAAAACAGAGGTTCATTCCTTAGTGAATTGCATAAAAAAGGCATTTCAGTTGTTGAAGACGGTATGGGGCATGGAGGAGACAATAAAGATATCACTGAGGTGTGATATAATGGTTGAGTGGGAACGGGAGGAGGAAATATTGCAGCTGGTGCTATAGGTCAGAGCATTGTTCTGGAGGATCTTGAAAGAAACTATGAGTAGCTGAAATTTAATGCAGGAGGCCAAAGGAAAATGATAGAAGAATTCAGAGGTGCCAGTGTTGAGGCAGATGATTTACTGAGGCCTTTGAAATAGCTTGCAAAAAGAGCAGATGAAAATGAAGAGGAGGATCAGTAGCCTTGAGGAGAAATGATCAGGATGTGACCACAATTTTTGTTGTATAGCTGACAAGGGTGAACCTGAGAGAAGCTGCACATGGTGAAGTGATGGATCTTGTCTCAAACAGGGAGAGACAAGTCTCAGGAGGTTTAATTAATGTCTAGAAGTCCTTGTGAGAGATTGTTGCTATGCCCAGAAGTTTCTCAAGAAATAGAAAAGAAAAGGAAAGATGGTCACGATTCCCTGATTTCCAAAAGAAATTCAGTAAGTGTGGTAGTCTAGGCTTGCTGTCCAAGCAACGAGTATTTGCACCTATTGTCTCCCTATGAGTAGAAAGCTCCAGAGACATCAATATCTTTCTTCTTAGGCCTTTAGAGGGTTCTATCTGAATGATGTTTGAAAGCACAATAAATCAGTATGGAGAGGTAAAGTATAAATTCTGTCTTGATTTTGTATTGACTTCTTATTGACAAACAGTTCTTCCCAAACAGTTCATTCATCTCCCTTTAGTGAATGCAGTGTGACAGTTTCTGAAAAGAACAAAATTATCATGCATTATTTCTGAATGCAAGCAATTTGTGGTTAACATTACTCCATCAAAAATGTGTGCTGAACTTCTGCAACCAAAACTACCAAACCAGGCAAGTTTATTGGACAAATTTAAAGAACAGGGAAGAAATTTTCACCTCATCCAAATAATCCAGCATGTGCTGGCAGACTACAAATAAAACTGAAGCTAGAGCAGCCTAGAAGGAGAAGATGAAGAATATTAATGTAACAAAGTATCTGTAAGTCAGTGAAGTTTATGAACTAGTGGGCATTGATGAGGAAAGGTGGGCTGACTCTAGTCGATGCTTTAGATATCAGTAAAGTAGAATACAGCCTGCACAAATCAGGAGACACATGGTGACCTGGTACAGATGTTTTCTCACTGATGTGGTGGATGCAATTAGCACAAAAGGGGACCAGAGGAAATAATGAACATGATCAATACAATGTGGCATTTTTGTTCAGATCTGGGAAATTCTAAAACTCCTGTACAAAATGATATGAATTTCTTTATGATAAAAGACAATTTGAGTATTTTTGTTTAATGCAACCTCACCACTCCTTAGTGAAGCTACAGAACTGTGGATGATGTGTTTGAAAGTTAAGTGTATTCTTATGAAGTTTCCTAATTGCAATTAGCACCAGCCATGTCGTGGGCCCCCCACTTCTCTTTCCCACTTTGATGTCATCTGCTCAAGGGAAAAACATAAACAGAAGATGGACTGAAAATGCAACCACTGCTTGAGGTTTTGGCCTCAGCATTGTAGCCCTGAGTCATTGTTTTAAGATTGGCCATCTCAACAGTACAAGAAAGAACTATCCTATGAATTATGAAACCATAAATAAGACATTTTAGTCAGTCCCTAGGCATAAGTAGTTTGATCATTAGTGGTTTTTGCACTTTTCTTTTGCACACTGCATTGATCACTGAAATTCTACCTCCTTTGGCTGAATTCTTATGTTGCGAGCACACAGACAGCTGGGTTTGGATGAAGCAGGCTTAGCTTTCCCCAGGGATCCTCGTGGAGGCTGAAGCCATATGCTAGAGTATGTATTGCCTGCTGTCTCCAGAGGCTGAACCCTGAGCTCTTGACTGCAACCCACACCAACCCACTGGATGAGTTGCATGTTCCTTGTTGGAGATGCCTGTAGGCAGGTGGGTTCAGCCTCCACCCCTGCCTTGCTTCTGGCTTCAGGACTGAACAATGCCTCTTACGAACAGCAGAATGCTTTATACCCAGGATATTGCTGCAATCCCTTTCCAGCAATTTTTCTAGCACCCACACATACCCAAATGCTGGCTGGCTGAAGCTGGCACTTCAGCTCTCCAGTCTTGTGCACATCCTGCTTTCCACTGCAATGGGTCTCCCTGCAGCCTGTACCAGCTGTGTTAGCTGCTCCTCTCCATCCTGAGAGCTAGTGCCCTGTTCCTCTCCACAGAGAATCATAGAATCACAGAATCATAGAATCATAGAATAGCTTGGGCTGGGAGGGACCTCAAGGATCATCAAGCTCCAACCCCCCTGCCAAGGCAGGCTGCCAACCTCCATATCTAATACTAGACCAGGCTGCCTAGGGCCCCATCCAACCTGATCTTGAATACTTCACAGAATCACAGAATGGCTTGGGTTGGAAGGGATCTCAAGGATCATGAATCTCCGACCTCCCTGCCACATGCAGGGCCACCAACCTCTACGTTTAATACTAGACCAGGCTGCCCAGGGCCCTTCAACTTAAGCCTCCAACTAAAAACCATTTCCCCTTGTCCTGCTGTTATCTACCATTTCAAAGAGTTGACTCCCCTCCTGTTTATAGGCTCCCTTTAGGTACTTCCAGGGATGGGGCATCCACAGCCTCCCTGTGCAGCCTGTCCCAGAACCTCATCACTCTCATAACACTCTCAGAACTGCACCTGCACTCTCAGAACTGCAACTATTGACCCTCCTTCCATTTAGATTAGCTTAAATGTTTTTGAGCAGTAAATACGTCCTCAAATGAATCAGTCAGAAGATGGGGAATGCTTGTTTGACTAACCTACCCCTAATGCTTTAACAGCAAAGCTTTTATCTAGCAGAACTGGTGAGTGAACTACACAGGACAAAGGCTTGTTAGCAGAAAATATTGCACCACTGTGTTCTCTTTGGCAACTCCACAGCAGACAGCAAGGTTTTATAGACATGCATGTGTCAAAGCAAGCCGTGCTGCTCTGCTGAATGCAGCCTGCTGGGAGTTGAGAAGGAGCAAAATTGGAGATGGGTCTGGGATGAGATATTGCAATCTGCAACTGTCCCACATGGATTATTAAATCAGCGCTTTTTGATATAAAAACAGTGTGGAACTGTCAACACTAAATATGTCAGTCACAGGTAGAAACTGCCTGGTGTCCTGCCATTCTTATTTGCATGAAGTCAAAAATAGTAGGAGGAAATCTGCCCACAGCAGACTTTCAATTTACGTCAGCCTGCCAAACTCTTCAGTGACAGAAAGCCACTGTGCGAACACTTAGTCATCTCCTTCATTTAACATCCAGTGGGTGTAATGTTTGGCAGCCTAGCCCTCAGAAGAGACAGTCCTGGCATCTCATTTTAGCACATTATCCCATTATATTGCACTTTGTAGTATCCTAGTGTAAGGAAAGCAATGAATAGCTGCATTCTGAACAACCTGATCTAGTGGTAATTGTCCCTGTTCATTGCAGGGGGAGTTAGACTAGATGACCATAATGGGTCCCTTCCAACTCAAATGATTCTATGATTCTAAGATTCTGTGATTGTGTAACTGCACAAGGGGCAAGCAGTCAACTCTGGCCTGTCTGGGGGCACATGAGTGCCTGTAATTAACAATTAACAAAGGAGCAAATCAGGAAGGGAAGCGCTGACACTGCTTGAGCAGACTAGGGGCACATGTAGACAGTTGCCAGGGATGCTGGCTGGACCACACCATGGCTCAGAAGTGTCCTGGCTGGTGCAGACCAGCAGCTGCCCAGTCCCTGAGCTGGAGTGTTCTAGGAATGCCCTCAGGCTGAACTTGAATGTCTTTTTAGGCATCAAAACTCATTCCAAATTTGATCCTATATGGGATAAAATACAGGTTTTCAAAGATACCTGGTGGTACAAGTTCAGAAAATACTGAAGTGCACAACACTGATGGGAGATGTTTAATAAATCATAATTTCTTTTTTAACAAACCCTATGAATTACATTTAGGTCTTCAGGGACCTTTCTTGTGACCTTAGATGCTTAATTTTTGTAGAAATTTTTGTCCAAGGCCCAGACAGTCCCTCAAGGGTACCAAGCTGTCAATGAAATTCATGAAGCTGGAAAGCAAGAGGGAGATTAATATACCTAGAAGTGAAGTACCACAACAGCTGGTTTTTAGACCTACCTGGTGCAGAACACAAAGTGAGAGTGGGAATATAGAAATCACAGCCACTTCAGTGAATGAAGTACACCCAGAAGTTCTCTGTCACAGGGGCTGGCTGGCATCAAGGGGCCTGCGTTGATAAGGTTGGTGACACAAGCAGACTGCCTACTTGGAAGGACTCTGCCCTGTTCCTGCACCAGACCTTGGCTGGATGCTCTTTGGCAGACCAAGAGGTGGCGCAAGCCAAAGAATTTTCCAGAAACCATTTGGATGATTTAAAAAGCCTTGGAATTGAATTTCAGTTTCCCTAGAAGCTGCCTGGCACAGTGTAGTTGCCCAATGCAAACGTGCTTGCAGGCGCTACGCAGCATTCAGAAGAGAACAGCATTGACAGAGGAGACATCCTTCACCTTCACCACGTGTCTGGCCAGGTGTCAGGCTGCAGCATGCTGTGCTGGCTCATGCACCCTTCTCCTGCCCCAGAAATCATAGAATCATAGAGTCATAGAATGGCCTTGGTTGAAAAGGACCTCAATGATCATCTAGTTTCAACCCCTCTGCTGTGTGCAGGGTCGCCAACCACTAGACTAGGATGTCCAGAGCCACTTCCAACCTGGCCTTCAATGCCTACAGGGATGGGGCATCCAGGACCTCTTTGGACAACTTTGAATCCTGAATAATTGTGCATGCTGTTAATTTCTTGCTTTTTCTCTCAACCTTGGGCAACTCTCTGCTTTGCTGGCCAGCCCTGCTATGTCACACTGTCATCTGCCTCCAGGCAATTTACAAGGAACCTGAATAGCATGGGATATGCAGCAGAAAATCCTGTGAGAGCTTTGCTCTGCTAAGCAATAGTGAAATCCCTCACTTCTGTTTTGTGACCTTTAAAAATAGGAATAAGGTGCTTAAAATGTTACCCTGAGGAAAACTGGGTGGAGCTGCTATGGTGGCATTGAAGCCTTGTAACAGGCTGTGTGACACGAATATCCCTGGAATTCCACACATGCTCCAGGCAAGGAGGTGGATATTTTTATTTACAGCAGGCCTGTGACCTGATCCTGGTAAAGCATGCTTATTAACAAGCCTGGTACAAGTGACAATACTCACTGCTCCCCAAAAGATTGAATCCGCCGGGCAGAATATACCTTCACAAATCAGGTAGTAGGTGAGTCATCTTTTCCAAACACAAGAAGACAGCGAGTAAATAAACACTTAGTTAAATTAACTACCTCAACTGAAGCCTAATTTTTAAAGACCCTGGAGTGGGGATAGCCACCCACACACGCTCATATCTCTGGTTTAATGTGTCCCAGACCTCTAGGGACTGCTCCTCTCTACGAACTGTGGCTGTATGCGGGTGGATGGACTGGTGAGTCCTGCAAGGTGAGCATGGCGAGGGCACGTCTGTCTGCTCTGCTTCCTCTGCTGCCTGCTCAAGTCCACAGGGCCACACAGAGCAAATTAGGGGGGAATTGTGTTCACGGGGTCTTAAGCGTAACACTATGATATTTCCCCATGGATGTTTCAAATAACTTTCAAGCACTAGTATAAAATCATAAGCATTAGATTAATAAAATAATATTTACGTTGGGAATTCATCCCCGAGGAATTAAAACCTTTATAAAACCCACACAGAAGTGTTTTCTGCAGGAGTTTCCCAGTGTTGTATTCCTCACATCTCTCAAAGGACCAAGCAATAGGCCTCCACTGGCACATAGTCAATTAGACCTCACCTGTGGTAAGGTCCCACCTACGTTCAGTCCGCGTTGTTCTCATCAGACGTTGTCCTGCTGCTCTTTGCTGGCCTCATCACTGGCAGCCTTCGTGGTAGGGCCTGAACCCGTCAGCAGTGTCCTTGAAGACTTCATGCAATGCCCTCAGGGCAGCGGGAGCCTTTCCAGTTAGCGCAGTGTGGCATGAGCACCGTGGGGCTGTCCGCTGGCCTGTGCACTGCTGTCACAGGAGGCTCTGCCCTTCAGCAGGAAGCTGCCATGTTCATCTGGGGACTTCTGATTCGGGGTCATCCCGAGCAACAGCGAGGGCCCATTCTTTAGCAGAACTGAGGATGTCGATACGTATAATGTGCTCATTGTCTGTGGAAGTCGGAAAAACACATAGGATATACACAGATGGTGTTTAGTGCTGGAGAAAATAGAGCTGCTGAGGGAGTTTTGATGAATATGTCATTGCTGCATATGGAAGCTGTGCCTTTCAAAAGACAGAGCTGTGTGTTTTGTATGGACCTTTGTTGCACGAGGTGTCAGCTTCAAAACTTTAATGAAGCAATTTTTTGTGCGTCTTTTCCCCTCAGCACTGGATTGTCCACAAGACACATTTTTTCCCATTGTATTTCCTTCTTAGAAGAAATCTGTGCAGCTGACAATGACACTTGAGATCCCTACAGCTGTAACCTTATTTTGACAGTATTGTAAATGAATTACGGGACCAATTTAGGCTGTAGCATTAGCCACTGGTCCCATTTTCACTGTGATTTTGATACCATCTCTGGTATCCACTCCAAAGCTCTTTATGGGCTTGTTGCCATGTAGTTTGACGGCGTGCATTCCCATTGAAATCCATACAAGTCTAGCACATGGGCAATTTCACAGCACGAAAATGACGTTCCCAAAAATGTGCAGTGTTGATATCTTTCCTTGGGCATGGGGCCCACTCTCTGCCTTCTGAGCTGAGAAATGCTCCAGTTGTAGCAGCGGTTTTGTGAAATTTATTTAAAGAACTGATTCCCAGCTGTTGCAGACTTAACAGCTCCACTGATTTCTGTTTCCACCTGATAAAACTACATCTTGTTTATTTGTTGGTTGATTTCATTTAAGGTTTGAATAGTGCTGATGATCCTCATAAGATACGTTCCCTTCTGCATCTTCTGTTGTGCTGAGTTAGTTTGAGCTGTCACATGGGAACTCTTCATCTTAAAAGAACTGTTTGGTGAAATCATGGCACGTGACAAAGGGAGGAAGATGAAAGTCTTTGGTGGGGCTCCAACTCCAAGCCCCCAATCAGCTGTCCTTCAGCTCTCTTACCAGTGCCACAGAAGAGCTGATAAAACAATGAGTCTGTGTTCTGGGAGTAAAACTGCTGACGGAGCTCAGCGCTGGGAGTAGTCACAGCTTGGAATTGTTACTGACCATTTAGCAGGGGGAAACACACCACAGCAAATCAGATGCAAAATGTTGCTGATGTTATTCTGTGAGCCATTCCATACAGGATTCTTCTCCATGCAGTTTGACTTCTGCTGTCTAAGGGCACAGCAGGCAAGGCAGTGGAGAACCAGACTGTGTCATTTTAATATGGAGTTTTAGCTGTGTTGCACTTCAGTAGTATTTCATATTTCATAGGTACTTCTATGACTGACAAGTACCATATAAATAAAATATATTATCATTTCAAAAGCATAACCTGTAGATTGCTCTCTTGTGCTGATTACAACATTTGCTACTCCTATTCTTCCTCAGCCATAAATACCATGAATCAGTGAAGCTGCTGGACATAGTGGTTTTAAAACCAGTCTATAAACTTAGCATGTAAAAGAGGTATATAAAACGTAAGGTAGAGTACATATATATATGCATATATATATGTCAGTTACTCACTCACTGTCACATATTCACTTGGTACAAAGCATCAGTTTCTTCATTTTCAATCATACACTTTTAAGAAATGTAAAAATAGATCACCAGTAAAAATAAATTAAGTGACTCAGTTGCCCGTGTTCCATGGACTGTGATATGCCCTGATTGTCAGTAGGTGTCATGCAACACCATAGTTTTTAAACACCTGGCTTTCGTGAAAATAAAATGCCCCTTAAACAGTGTGTTCATCTTCAAATGGTTTTGATTATTTGGGTTTTTTGCTTTATTTTTTAGGCCACAATAGTCTTGTTTGGATGCTGACAAAGTATAATGTGAGCATCTACTCCTGAGAAACTGCAGCTAATTATGTGTATATTTGGCTATGTATTTGGTGGTATTTAGAAAGGCAGTAGGAAGCAACACAGCAGACAAAGCAGTGAGCTCTTGCTGGAGAGTCCAAGCACCAAAGAACCAAGCATAATATCTGCTCACCTCTATGGTAATTCTTCTTTCCCCTCTTCTCCTTGTGCCTGCAATAATCCAATAAAAAAATCTTTCTCATCACACAGATCAGCTAGCTCTAGCTTCCTCTAATCCAATCAATAAAATGATCACGCTATGCTCCCTGTTTCTGTTTAAAACTGAGGATGATAGATTGACTGAAGTAAGTCCCAGTCCACTGCTGATAAGATCTCAGAGTATTCCTGTTTGGTTTCTGTTTTCACAGCCTGATCATACACAGATCGAACCCACAGATGTGCCAGTAAAGCTCAACAAAACAATAGCTTAATTGTACAGATCTTAGGCTTATTGCAATCCTCAAAAACTTGCTGGACGCCCTGGCCACAAATTGTGAGAGTGTCTGGGTTACATGCCTCACGTGGCATGTGGGACTGATGTGACAGACCTAAGCAGCTTACAATTCTGTGCCCCAAAACCCACATCCACCCACAACCCTGAGAAGTTTGGACTGCCCTGGGACAGAGCAGTAGGAGTGGTGGATAAGCTCAGCCAGGTCTTTGTATTCCAGTTTCTTCTTGCTAACTCCTGATAACACTGTGAAAGTGTATTGATCAGGGAGAAATTTTTCTAGTTGGTCCTGCAATTGAAGTCTCATTTGACTTGCTGGCGTGAGGCCATCAGCAGGTTTTGATATGAAGAGAATGATTTTTCCTTTCCATGTCTATAAAGAAGAAAATTTTTGCAACCCTTTTCCTTTCCTTTTTCCTTTCCTTTTTCCTTTTCCTTTTCCTTTCCTTTTTCCTTTTC
>NW_024962263.1:77397957-77440524 GCF_019238085.1 Lagopus leucura
TTTTCCTTTCCTTTTTCCTTTTCCTTTTCCTTTCCTTTTTCCTTTTCCTTTTCCTTTTCCTTTTCCTTTTCCTTTTCCTTTTCCTTTTCCTTTTCCTTTTCTTTTCCTTTTCCTTTTCCTTTTCCAATAGCTTTAATGCCAAAACAGCTGGGGGAAGCAAGTCTGAATTTGTCAGACAGATAACCCTCATTGCAGAGAAGTGTCTTGGAGTATTCCGGTTAAAATTGGTTTTGATTTGCCAGAGTTAAGAGCTGTTGAGAATTGCACATGCAGTAAATGTTTTAACGCTGAGAGTGCTGAGCTGGGAGCTCATGGGGATTCATTCACTGCTGCTGCTGCTGTCACTGTAGTCTGGATGAGTTTGCTGAGACATGGGATGTGGTGGCCCTGGGGTCTGTTAGCCAAAGGGCTGATGGGACCCTGAGCAAGAAGGCAGTTGGAGCTAAAAACCAACTCATAGTCAGCTCACAGTCCCTGATGATGTTATGCAATGAGCAGGGGGAAATTTGGGGTGTACGGATGAGTGGAATCTGAGGAGTGAATTCAGCCTGACTGAATTCTGTCTGCCCCACAGTTTGAACAGTCTGAAGTGTCAAAGTCTTAGAGAAAAATTCAACATAGCTACTCAAAAGTCTCGGTTCAATCTGCACTCACCAGAAAAGCTTATCTAGCCCTCCATTTTGTGCAAGAACTAAAATGGTGATTGTTACACTCACAGCTACACAAGGTATTTTGTTTTTACTCAAAGCTAGGTGCCTAAATACTACCCAGCGAAAGAAAAAGTGACAAAGTCCCCACAGGGATGTGACCTCCCAGACCTCCACCAAACACAGCCTCAGTCAGAGCGAATCTTTATCTCCCACGTGAAGTTGCACTCGCTTGGGGAAATGCCATGCTGGTGTCACCAGTAAGGCAGCAAAGTGCTCTGACAGCGTATTGATTTTGCACAACGTAAAACACTTCATGGAAAGAGAGATTTACTGTATGATTGATAGACTGATGGGCAGGTAGCTGTGTAATCAGGGAAAATGGAGCCTACTAGCAGCACTTTATTTATGGCCTTTTATTGTGCAAACACTGAATAACCAAGAAAGATTGTTATTTTCTTTTTTAAAGCTTTCAGAACAGATTCCCAGTACCATATGCAGTGCTGTGGTTAGAGATCTATTGTACTAAGTCACTTGGCATGACACTTTGTTAACTGGTGTGTATCACTAACAGCATATACGACTTGTGGTCAACTTTTGACTAGTCAGAACCTCTGTGGTAGCTACAAACAGTGCAGTGCTGTAGCTGTGACCCCTGAGACAAAATCATCTGCTTCCCCAAAGTGCATATAACCTCCTAATTATGACATTCTTTCATTTCTTTCATCTATAGGTCTGCTCCTTGGTAGTGATGAGGGAGAAGAAATGAATGGTGGTAATGTAGCTGTCTGTATGGTTGTCAATAAAATCTGTAGATTGATAAAAAGATGTAAAATAGGATAAAAAGATGCTGTAGGAGCATTCCTACAGCAGAAATATACAGAGATGCAGACGGGTGTGTGTGTGAGAAAGACGAAACTGCCTTCATGTCATGTATTCAAATATATATCTGTTGTATACAGCATTTCCAGACACATCACAAGGCAGCAGCAAGAGGAGGGTGGATATGAATTTACAGAGATAACCAGTTCTCTGAGAGAGAGCAAATATGTAAATATAGCAAATAGCTTAGAGCAGCAGAACTAATGGAGGCTGTTTTCCTACGAATTTGTGTCCTGGCTTGACTACAGAGCACATAAAAATGTGTGAGCTTCAAATAATGATTTACCATAGTGTCCCTCTTTCATAATGGTTTTCTAGCATCCAAGAAAGAGTTAGACAAAGCTGGAGCAGCTTTCTTTCAGTAGAAATGACAGCACATCTCTTTCTTCTACTTGGCTGCATATTTTTATTAGAATTGTAGGGATTCAGTACCTCCGAGATTGCCATCCCCATGTGAAATATGGTTGAAATTAGTCAAGAGGTTCAAAATTTATTAGTAACACATATACAAATATACATGCACACATGTGCAGCATATGCTTTCATAAGCACGGGCTCATAGGAAGCCAAACGAAGAATACACAAAAATCTCTCTGATCTCTAAGTTGTGCATTCCCAGTATAAAGCAAAACAGCAGAATGTAATTTATTAAAATTTTTGTCAGTATGCTATTAATTTAAAATCAAATTCTTTCTATGAGAGACAAAAATGTGCCCCTGTCAAGAGTTGAACAAGAGGCAAATGCGTAATTATTCATAGTCGGAGGACAGTCATGTGCCCGTAGCCCATGTCCTTTATTGCTCATGCTAAACTATATACAGGCAGGGTAGTTCCCACATGCAAAAGACAAAATCAGTGCCATCAGATAAGACTTTGATGAGATGTACCTGGAGTCAGTATGGAGCTGAGCAGGCCTACTAGGATGTTAAGGATTTTTAGCATTCGTATTTTGAGCCAAAGACTAGAACAAGTCGGCTTGTTTAGCTTAGCAGAATGGAGACAGAGAAAGAATACAGTTGTTCTCTATAAAAATATCGGAGAGGCAAGCATGAGCATGGGAGTAGTGCTAGCTAAATGTAGAGACCATTGCTGGCATAAAAATTCATGTCTGTCTAAAATTAGACCAAAAGTTGAAAGAAGCTGAGGAGTTAATTTCTAGATCTGCATTTTAACAGAAGTAGAAGAAAATAACAAGCTTATTTTAAGATGTAGCTTAATGAAATACCAGCAGGAAGGTGTCTGATGCTGTGCTATGTGACTAGCAGAACCTGAACTCTACAAGGTGTCCTTCATCCTCATGATGTTCTAAGGGACTTCATTCTGCAGTGAAGAATCTGTAATTTGGGGTTGAGCTTTATAGGATGTTGGACAAGCTATGTGCCGTACGGTAGATCTGCGGTACAAAACCACATTCTTCACTGAAGGCAAATGGGGACCTACCGAGTAATGAAGGGGAATTTAGGCCTTTTCACCTGCCCCAGTGTGGCACCATGTCACCCCCTGCTTAGAGGCTACCCGTTAGCAAGAGGCACAGCACTTCATCTCATTCCATTACTTTGTCATTTTCTTTGTTCATGCCCTCTTTACTGGCCTTGTGAAATGTGTATAACCTCAAGTAGCAGAAAGAGCTTGACTGAAAATGTAAATAACAGAATTCTCTCCAAGAGAGAAGTAGAATCTGTGGAGGACATTAGCTATATAGACAGTGGTATTGAGCACACATAACTGAATGTCACTGAGCCACCCAACAGCATTCCAAGTTACGTGGGTTTGATTTCTTTTTTCTGGATGCATCTGAACAGATTGGTGGGAGTCTGAGGGGAAGAAACCAGAGAGAATTATATTCTGACTTGCATCCAAGATGCTGAGCCTCACCTTCAACCAGGACTCCAACCTAAGATTGTTTATCCCAGTGTGTAGGTGTAGAAGAAATCTCATTCCCAATGAGTAGAGCCTGCTGTATTTCAATCTCTCTTTATGTTTATCAGTAGCATAAATCTTTTGTCTTACAGTACAGAACATCTCTTGGAGGCAGGAACTCATTGACCACATGCTGCAGCAGTTGGAAAGGCATGCCTACTAATTACTGGCTCTCTGCAGTACTTACATCAACATTTGCTGTTGCAAATAATAATAATGAGCTATAATATGGATCAGATTGCACAACCGAAAGCTTCCTTCCTACTTACTGGATTTTAATCTTTTTTTTTTTCCACACTCCACCCTGGTCACCTCCCTCATCCCTGAACCATGAACATATGCAGGCCCCAGGTCTGACAAAACTTGCAAGCTGAAATGAAGGAAAACCCTTTCTGGAAGTTCATCTGAAGATACACACGTTTCCTCTGAACCAGTCTCTGTTATTTCAAAAGATATACTTGGGTTCATGTTCCAAAGGTATTGCAGACTTGTCTGTAGCAGCATGGGCTGATGTTATAGAATAATTCTCATATATAAAGTGAGCAGAAGCTTTTGTAGATCACAGGAAGAGAAGACTGGTCGCATGTCCTTCTAGTTCTGAGGTGTTACTCATCTTCATTCAGACTAAAAATATACCATGAGAGCTGAGGCTGTACTCAGTTACCAGAGTAAACCAGTGAGATCTCCTTTAAATGAATGGAGATCCAATGGAAATGTTAGGAGAATGGAGGTTTTCTACTGTCAGCTCTTTGTGGTGACCTCCTGTACATCTTCTACATCTTTGCAAGTTCCTCGCAGGCAGGCAGTATCAGCAAAGACTGGATGAACTTCAGAAAGCCATGTTGGATGCTTCAGAACCCCATGCCAGCCTTCACTGTCCTTGCAACAGATATTTCCCCGTGAATATTTTGTAGATTATTCCACACTGACTAATGTCTGTGGTCTCAGAGCTGTTGTTGCAGTGAATGTTCCCTTCACTGGGTCACATTTCCATCCATGTGATCTTGGAGAAGTCACCTGCCACAGCATACCAGTATGAGCAATTGCCAACCCATGTGGGGCAAGGCACAGCCAGCATCAGCTCAGAACTTGCAGGGTCTTCCTGCAGTAAAAATGTCAAACATAACATCAGGAGGCCCAGCTCTCATCATCTTTTCATACTGTATTACACCAAGGCTCATCCCCGGTGGGTACTCTAAGCTATCCTCTGGATCCTTCCTCACCACAAGACTGCTTCCTCATGACTTTTCTACCCAGTGAAACTAATCACACCCCTCTCTTCACCCACAGGCCCATGTAGTCTCCCCACTGCCCAAGCGATTTGTGCCAGCAGTCTGGAGGCTCCCAGATGCTCTCAGGAGCATCTCTTTGGCTATAGAACAACTCCACGACATGCACTCACCTGCTAGTGCTCAAAATGACGCAAAGTACACCATATGAAGCATACAAAACCAGAAGATAACTGCTTTTCTTTCTTGCACTTTTTCTTTCTCCATAGCTTTGATTGATACTTCAAAAGTACTACTACTACTGAAATAATTGCCAGCATCTTGACTAGCCACTTCAGTTTTCAAGCTTACAAAGCTACCATTGGTTGCAACACACCAGCCCGAAGGTGTGTGTTGTCCAATACCCTACTTCTGAGCCAAAGCAAGGGAAGAGCACACTCACACACACTGTTACTGCCACAGAACACCCTCCCTGCCTGCAGCAGCTCAGGGAATACACAGCCTGTGCAGGCAGTTTTTGTATGAATGATAATGTGATATATGCTCTCTATTTTTAGTCAGTCAGTGCATATAAGAAGCTTCTAGGATTTTAGTCTACTCAGGTAGGAGGCAAGAGGATTCTTAGACATTATTTATTTCTATATATAAAAGTACTGTTTATTTCCCCCAACGTATTCTTATTTTCCTCTTATTCTCAAGGTTCTCCATGCCAGAAAAGTAAATACACCTGTGAGTGAACAAATCTTTTCAGTTTAAACTGATATGATGACTTGCTGAAAAAATGTGGTAAAATGCTGTCTCAGTTGAGTCTATTGTTTCTTTTTTTCAAAATAAAAATAGGTAGTGATGAAAGTTATTAAATCAGAAGATGGATGGTCAAGCAACCAGGTGAACAGTCTTAGTTTACCAGCTGTTTTCCCATATCCGAGCCTGTTAAAGGTGACAAAGAGGAGTGTCGATGGGTGACAAACAAAAGCCTGTACAATGCACAACAGGAATTATACTAGTCCTACTAAGTCCAGAAATTATGCAGGCTGCATAATTTCTTGTCACGTCTCTATTGATCTGCTATACATGTAAGTGCCATAGCATATTTAAGTAGACTAACTTGTAATATTGCTCACTGTTCAGCTTCCACTGATTTCAGAGCTTAGGTTTATGGGAGGGGAAATAAAATAAATAAATAAAAAGGAAGGAACTTTATTATCTTTTCAGGAGTCTAGATGTAGAGACAGAAAAAGACATACTCAAATCCTGGCACGAGATATCTGATGACCTGTTTGGTGAATTTGCAAGACTGGATGGACAAGAAAAATGAAGTGGAAGGCTTCACCCAGTATAAACGGGCAGTATCTGTGAGCAATTATTATGTTATTGTAATTTCACAAACAATATGTATTAATTGGTAAACAAATCTCTGTAAGCGCTAAATGAAATGTTAAACATTATATTCCAAATGCTTCATCGCAAGAGACATTTTGTGACATCAGAAACTAGTTTTCCTTCCACTCAATTGTCTCTATTAACTGGTAATGCATACTGAATCCTTGCCATGCGTTTCATAATACTGATCCTCATTAACTGAGTAAACAGAAATGGAACCTCATTGGCAAGGCATTCAAGTGACCAGCAAGCACAGATTCTGCTGGCATGGAATTATCTATCATCAGCCTCTACACTGTGATATGAAGTTAGCATGTAATTAATGAGCACTCAGCGTGACAAGGACCATGGATAAAGTCTGGAGCAAGAATAGCACTTCCACAAAAGCCAATGGCTATTGCAGCATTACTTTATAGGCAGCGTTTTATGGTATCAGGTGGATTTCAATCCTCTGAAAACATGGAACAATTTATAAGGTAATACATAAAGCCAAAAAGCGCAGAGCACACAAACACATAACCTGTTTTTGTTCTCTCTCATACAGCAGAGCAAAATTGGACAATTATCCTTTCCTTGAAAGACCTGAATTATAAATGACATTTCTACATCTCTGCAAATGGGTAATTCTCACTTTGTCATGTAGTGGGCTTGGTGCTTATTAACTTTGACCTCATGTACAAAATGCTATCAAACCAAGGACCTGGATCAGAAAAACACTGGAGCATCTGCTTAGCTTTAAGTGCAGTGATGAAGTTGTTGCAAGCAAAGATCGTATTTAAGTACTCTGTGAAGCAGGGAAGCCATTACGAGCTGGGTCCTGCTCTGCAGCCATGCAACAGTGAAGTGGGGAATACAGCTTTACAGGAGCAGCCCCAATGCCAAAACCACCAACTGGTGCTGCCGGCCCCTGTTCCCCGCTCAGTGTAGCTGTAAAGGCACAGCTTGAATCTCTTCTCACTTCTGTAAGTGTAATTCACAAGTAAGTCCTCCAAGGAGGGGGCCACGCAGTGGAAACAGGGGAAGCCGGGCCAGCTCTTCTCTTTGTAGCTATTCCATAAAACCACACCAGCGCTGGAAATACAATCTCTGGAAAAAAAAAAAAAAAAAAAAAAAAAAAAGGAAAGGAAAGGAAAAACGCTTCTGTAAAACTGTCACACTCTGCAGCTCAGAATTTCCTACTGTGCTTCTTTCATCACCTCCTGATCGCCCCTCTGCTTTGCAGCTTATCTAATTCTTCCTGAGGTTGCCAAGCTCCCCAGCACCACCTCCGTGTCAATGTGCAGCCTGCAGTTACACGCAGTTTACAGCAGTGCGAGTGGGCAAGTGATGAAATGGCTCCTGGTGGCCCCTTCCATCCCAGCAGCAGGCAGCCCTGACTTGCACAGAGCAGGGCTCGCGTGTGGCAGCTTGTCCCTGTGGGCTGGGTGGCAGAGGCGCAGAGTCCATGATGGGATTTATTAACGGGGGAGGTGGTGATGGCAGTGCTGTTCTTTCTGTAATTTGCATAAAATCTGTGCAGAAAGAGGGAGAAAAATTGTGAACATCTGGCTGTGCCCATAGCCGGTACAAAATTCTATTATCGCGTTGGCACAAGCCTGTGAGCATGGCGCCGCTAAATAATTCATTAAATTAGCAGAAGTTACATGTGGAAGATGTACACTAATCTAACGCAGAGGAACACTGTTCTCTATGGCAGAACAAGTGTTACAACGAGGTATTCACCACCTGATGCCAAACCAAAGCATGGAAGGAACTATTCTTTCCCTAGTGAATTTAATTTAGGATAAAAGCTCAGAGGAGGCTTGTTGTCCAGCCTCCTGGGTGCTCATCCTGCATGGTGAAGGACAATGATGGCACAGGGAGGCTTTTGGATGGGAATATCCTCAGAGACATTTCACCGCACTGCAGGCAGACCCTGCCCCAACACCACCAAGGTCATGGAATCATAGAATTGTTTGATTTCGAAGGGACCCTTAAAGTCCATCTAGTCCAACTCCCCTACAGTAAGAGGGGACATCTACAGCTCAAAAAGAGTGCTCAGAGTCCCATCCAGCTTGACCTTGCATGTCTCCAGGGATGGGGCATCCACCGCCTCTCTGTTCCAGTGCCTCACCACCCTTATTGTAAGAAATATCTTATTTATATCCAGTCTAAATCTCCCCTTTTCATTTGGAACCATTTCCCCTTGTCCTATCACTTGTTCCATCCCTTGGATCATTTTTGTGGCCCTCTCTGGACGCACTCCAACAGGTCCACATCTCTCCTGATTCACCTAGCAGGGCTAACTCCCAGCATATCCTTTCCTGCATCACTCTCAGTGATGCTCAAGAAGTGCTCAGCCAGCCACGCCAGGCTGCTTCTGCTGCCTTGCACTCTTCCATCATGTGGGTTCCTGCATCTCCCACTCGTTGGATGGTGGCTGAAGCCTGAGCACAAGGCTTGGTAGGGCAAAAAGCATTCCCTGTGGCCAGATCCAGGCTACCAGGAGTCCAGGCTGAGGTTCTGAGATGTCTCAGATGAGCTGAGAACAGGCCTTTATGCCTGCAATCACTTCAGGTTATCACGGGATAAAGCCATAAAGCAGCAACAAGAGCATAACCAGAAATTAGCACCAGCTGGAGAACTAGACAGAACGGCACAAGTGCTGGACACTTATTCAGGATTAATTCAACTGCCACTAATTTGCCCAATGCACAGAATTTGCATATACTCAGAATTTGTTTTATTAGCTTCCATACTGTGTGGCATTGGCTCCCTGTAAAGCCCATTTCTCATCTCTCCATAAGATAAATTTTTAAGCCTTTTTTTCCCTTTTTTCTTCCTTCATTAATTCTCAGGCAATGAAATCAAGTACAGTTCCTTCTATTGTTCTGCAAGCGAGTGCTGAGAAAGAGACTGAAACACAGCATCAGATCTCCACACTACCTGGGTGAATGCTGTTCTCAGAAAGGACAGTGCTTTCATCTTAATTGCCAGCTAGCACTGAAAGAGCTGGGGTTCAGCACTTCAGTATAAATCAATGATTAAAAAAAAAAGCCATAACAATTTACTAGAAAGGAGTGTCTTTTACTGTGAGTATTTTACAATGCTCCAAAGGTAGGAGAAATACAAAACCTACTTGTTCCACTAACGCAATGGTTATAAATCCCTATTATGCCAGTTTCCATCATTTTACACTTTTTTTTCCTATTCCTGAGCAATTTGCAAACAGCGTTCTGTTTTCTGATAAACACTGAAATATGGGTACCTTGCAGTACTCAGTGCTGTGGAGTTTACAAATGAGCTGTACAGAGCACTTGTAATTTAAAACTTATCTTTTAAAATACGTACATAGCTCTGAGACCATGGAGCTACAACATATCACCCTGAATAGGCGTGTGATTCACTGTAATGCATTTAATGTCAGGACTTCCACTGTTTAGCATACAGCCTGGCCGGTGGGGCTGGCCCCACTCCAACAGGGACAACAGCAGGAATGTTTCTGCTATGGGTACCTCTGTTCCAAACTCATCCCCCTGGACTCACGAAGGCGGATCGCTCAGCCCAGTGCCATGATTAAAATGCTAACAAGGGGACTAATGATTTACAATATCCATCCCTGCTTTAAAATAGCTTAATCTCAGAGATAGGGAGAAACTGCAGGTCTGCAGCATGCAGGAGCACCTGGTTTCACAGATACCAATGAGCATCATCTTTCCCAAGGGGGAACATCATCACACAGAGTTCCACAGTGAGAACTGCTTTTAAAAAAATCAGTCTTAAATTAAACAGGATTAGTGTATCTTGACATTAAAGATGAATCTCTCTGGCTGAAACGCTCAGATTTTATAATACACAACCCAGCCTTCTCTGTAAGACTGCAGCGATGGAGTATTTTGAATGCGTACCCAGAAGCCAGTGCAAACCACTCACATTACCATTTGAAGTTGACATCCAAACTTCTCCAGCAGCTGGTCCCTGTATCCAATTAGTTTTCTTGACAGGATTTAAATATTAAGTTGTTTTGGTTTTTAATTAAATATTGAAGAATTACGGTGACGTGGCATGACAGACTGCTGCAAAATAATTTACAATATCCTGTTACATTGTTATTTTAAAACAATTTTCCTAGCATGTTTAATCTCCTTAAAACCTGCTGCTAAACGAAATTACTGTATTTTGCTATATATCAAATAATGATAAATGGCATCTTGCATCTACATGTGCCTTCCATATCCAGCGCCGACCTCGCTCCCTCCTTACCTGCCTCCCTCCTTCCCTTAAAGAGAAAAACACTGCTTTCCACCACAGAGAACCTGGGACTTTTAAAAAGCAGCCTCAAGGGGGTCACGTATATTACAAACTGAACATGTGCTTTTACCATCAAAGACAAAGAGGTTAAAATGGATATTAAGAAGACTCTGTACAGCCTTCTTTGTCCAGCAGCTCAAGCAAAAAGGTGCCAATTAATGTGTCAGATATTTTGATGCAGTTTATGCATTGGCTGATAGATGAATCACAAAATCCACCATTCAACTGCAATTAGATGTGTGAAAAATCAGTAAGAAAAAATCAGCTGCAAAAGCCCTGACAGCACAATGAAAATTCCTCAGGTCAGTGCAAGCCAGCACAGAATTAACCTGGAACAAGTCAGAAATAGCAGATATTGTGTGGTTTGGAAATGTCTGTAGGACTGGGTTGGTGCTTCTTTCCAAGCTATTGAGCAGTGCCCATCCCCTCATTAGTCAGGCTGTGATCCACAGTGCTCATCCTTCCATGCACCCTGTACAGTATGTGGAAGTATACTTTCATGTGGTCAATACTGGAACATCACTAGTTACCCGAACAGCATTACAATTTAATTTTTGAACCATATTTGTTTGAACTGAACTAGAGGAAAAACAGGAGAACTCTGAGCACACTGCACATTTTTCAAAGGCTAGGAAGATCTTTTTTCCAGCACGAGAAGGAAAAAATGCAGAGTTAATTTTGACAGCATAGACACTGCTGCCATTGTGCAGTCAGAAACTCAAACTTCCCAGCTGTCTTGCTGGCTCAACACTCCATTAAATATTTGAAAGGGAAGAATACATGCTGGAGAGTTTGTTTGGAGGAATAGCCCAAGGGCTGCTTTGGACTGCTTTACCAAACAAGGTTTGGGAAGCCACATTATTATTATTATTGTTATCATTATTTCTGTTCTCCCCTTTATAATCTGCAGCTTCCAAGGACATAATGACACACTGCTGTTTCTCAATACCACAGGCACGACAAGTGAAACCTGGGCCATTCTCATCAACAGCAGCAGCTGAAAGCACACAGCTCCAGCATCATTTTTTAGCTTTCTGAGGGCTGCAGCACACAGACGTCTGAGCTGCCTCCCTCCTCTCCAGCCCATGAGGCACAAGGACTGCCCAGGCAGCATCAGCCTGCTCTGCTGGAGGGGAAGTTTTTCAGAGTCAGGAGAAATCATTTGTGAGGTGGTGAAGGAGATTCTCACAAAGTGAGATTCCTTTGTGCAAACCCACTACTGTGTGGTGTCCAGCCAGACCAGACATAGCCAACATCTGGTCTCCTGCAGGTATCCTCAGCTCAGGCTTTAGGATCTACCAATGATGCAATAACTTGAAGCCGTGCTACCTTCTGTTTTAACAGGTCATGAGGAGTGGCAGAATTGAATTTGCTGTCTGGTTTGGGGTTGACAAGACACACACATTGCTTGCCACAGTGAGCAGTTTCAAACTCAGCAATGCGGTTCTAAACATCATTCCCAAATACAGGCAAGACAGAAGTGTCCAGGGAACAGCATGAAGGCCACCACAAAAATCCCACTCAGTGCCACTCTTATCTCGTGTGACCTAAGAGACATCTACAGAAAAAAGTACCAGAAAAACCAGTAATTTCACTTCAGCTGCAACCACAACAGTACAAAGATGGATCAGGATGTGGAAAATAACAACAGCATAGGGAAAGAACAGGGAAAGATAACACTTTAATAATCTCCCTCCTGAGCCTCATGGCCTTACCCAGGCACACAGTTCATTTTCTTTGTATGTTACTTCAAAGCATCTCTGCAGAGCTGGGCCGTTCCTCCCCGCAGAGCCGCCATCCGCGCTAGTGACAGTGCCCTGCATATGGCACAGGTGACATCTTCATGCTGGGTCTGAGAAGAAAAGCTTTACTCTCTCTGTGTGCCCCCTAATATATTCATCTTTTCAAACTAAGTGACTAGCATTGCTGCCATGGAAGGACTTTGGGGAGTCCATGTGACGAAAGCTTTAAAAGCATAAAGGGAGCTATTTGTTTTTATGAATCCCAATAGGCTATTCCTAGAGTTGCTCAAAGGATACACATGTGCAAAACTTAAGAAGGAGAAATATTATTTTTCAATATGGTATAAAATATTTACTGTCTGCCAGTGATGGGCCCTGAATGATTTGTGGATATTACTCTGACAGTGCAGTGCTTAAGGATGCATTTCACCCTACAGAGGCAATCATCAGAACAGTATATCAACCTAAAAATCTCCTGTTAGTATGGATATCAACTGCATCTGAAAACAAATGCATGTGTAACTCACTACATATAACTTACCTTCAAGTTGTGTGTTTTTTAAATATGTGCATACATATTGAATCTATTTCCTATTGAGATAAACTGATGTGTTTTTTGTTGTTGTTGTTGTTGCAAAAGAAAGAAAAATCAAGGTTCTAATTTGCACTGAGCACAGAAAATTTGTTTGTCTTTCCCATTCTTTACTTAGTCAAGAGGGTTGTACTCCATCCTGCCAACTGAAGAATGAAAGCTACTCCTTTCTACTAATCTTGGGATAGAAGGGCCAATCTGTGAGAGACTGAGGGAACAGATACAGACACATGAAAAAAGACAAAGGTATTGAGACAGGGCAAGGCATCTAAAACCTCTTTGCCTTGGTGTCTGTATCTCTAAATGAAAACATTGTTTTAACAGTAAGTAAATAATGCCCAGCAAAGGTCTGCTAGTCCTGCTAGTGCTCTACGGAATTTAGAATCAGTAACCTCAGCACCAGGACCTTTTGCTATGGCAAAATTCTTTATAAAGGAACTCTTGCTACCATCTCTACTGTGTGCAGAAGGGAGAAAACATTTGTGTTTCATTTCCTTCCTCTGATCAGTACAAAGGGGCTGAGCCTTTGCTGGGTAGATGGCAGAGGGGAGGGAGCACCTCACCTAGTTTTGTCTCTGAAAGCCAGGCATCTTCTTAAGTAACTTCTTTTACCAGTAGATGTCGATTTTTCTTATTTTTCTTCCTTTCCATGGTCTCTGTGCCAAGCAACTTGTCTGTGATACACCAACAGACGTGGACCCCTCTAGAGGACAGTTTGTCCCATCTCTGGAAAGGACCTAAGTACATACATAAAGACCTGGGCAAAACTCATAAGAACAGTCATTGCTTTGGTTTTACAAACATAGAATCACTAAGGTTGGAAGGATCACTAAGATCATCTAGTCTAATTCATTTATACTCAAACCTAGCAGGCTGCATTTTTAATTCTGGATTCCTCTGGACTCAATCTGAACTGAAAGACAGTAGAAGTCTTTGTTCAGTTTATAACAGCATTCCAAACACTGAGCTTTTGGTAGTTGCAGAACAAACAAGGTAAATCTCTTCATTTTCTCACTTTTTTTTTTCCCCCAGCAGTTGTGTTCATGTTGAAAAAAAAATGAAACTGCAATTTTAAACAAAGACTTCATTTATGTGTTAAGGATGTTGTATAGATGTGCATATAAAATTCTATAGCACTCAGGCAAAGCCATTCTTCTGAGTGCACTGCCCAGTAATAGAGCCAACCTTTTGGAAGCCTAATTACATGGCATCAGATTATTCACAGGAGTGAAGCCTGAAAGATCAGGGTCCCCTAATGACAGATCACTGCGCCCAAACCTGACGTGCAGCCGCCTCTGATACAAATTGTGGTAGCATTTAACAGTAGGCAGCAAGATAACTAAATTAGGATAAGAAGTGGAAAAAGAATAATGCTGCCAGTGGGAACTCCAGAGAGATCGTAAGTAGGCAGATTGTAACTACCCAAATTGTAAGCGGGCCAAGGAACCAGGGAGAACTTGTCGGCAGTGACTGCATTTTTGCAGTGTTTTGAAGGAACCGAAATCTGGTCTGTCTCTGACGCCTCGTACTAAACTGCACAGCCCTCTTACAACTGGATGGGGTGGGAATAAAGGGTCATCTGTGCAGAGACCTGGGAGTCACCACAACAGCTTGTAGCTGCTACTGGGATGTATCCAACGCACCGGATGACCCAGGTAACCCCGTCTGGTTGTGAGCTCTGGAGGGAGGATTTAAAGCTCTAGGAAATAATCTATGCAGCTACTATGATCGCTATTACTTTTCCAGAGCATGCTTGCTTTATGGACCTGTCTGGAGTCATTAAGAATTCTCTGGATTGTTTGAGACTTTTAAACTCTTTGGGTGCCTATGAATAAATTGAGCCCCATGAAAATCATAGCCTAAAGGAAATTAGAGTCTAATACTGGTTGCATGTCTGAAAAAATCTATGAGTGCACCAACAAGCTTAGATGCCCTCCCTCCATATCAAATTCCTACTGAGTACTTGGTTGCTTTTTATCATTTTCTGTTGCTTAGCTTCCACCTGAGAGCATTTAAAATGGCAACAGCAGCAGCACTTTAGCTACTGGAACTAGAAAGCAATTGTTCCTTGCACTGAAAATCCCTGACTTGAGAATGGCTAAAAGCTGCTCTCAGTATTTGTGTAAGTTTGGCTTGTTCTCACAGTCTTTGTTATGTAAATATATTAACTCTTCCTTACACAGACAAGAAGAAAAATATTAAGTAAACCTTCAGTCTGATTCTCTTTATTCTTATCTAGCTGTTGATCACTTCATCACATTTCATTAATTGGCAATAAGGGATCATCATCAGTGTAAGAAACAAATTGAAGAAAGAGTCTGAGTCTCCTTTTCCCAGTTTTTCTTCCATTGGACTTCACCATTAATGGCAGCTTTCCTGCCTCACTCATGTGAGGCACTGACTCTGCAGTAATGAGGGACAGCAGACAGCCCATTTACAGAAAGGGCAGGAAAATGTGTTGTAGGCATACTGAGATGCTCTGTTCCTGGTTTTACAAGAGAGAAAGAACAGAATTTACTTCAGCAGAATGCTTTAATGACTCCCATGTTGAGAGCAAACTAAAGAAGTGCTTGCTACCTGGAAGCATGGCAGTGTGCAATAACACACTGACAATGAATCTCTCTTTTAATATGATCACCTGTGATTCTGCTGACATAGCTCTGTGAGCCATTTTCTTGTGAGCCATTAGTAATGGAGGAAAGCTCTAGATTACAATTTCCAGGCTGTCAGAGAAACCCAGTCATGACTTGATATGGCTTCCATCGTGCCACTGCTGGATTAGCAGCCTGGAAGGGAGAACAAAGAACCCTTCAGAAGTTGTTTAAGAGAGAGCCACAGTGAAGCAGTATCCATGCAAACTCAGCTGTAGCTTAAGGTCTAACTTTGTTAGCAGAGATTAAACAATTTTCTTGAGCAATGTAAAGCAGAGAAGAGCTGCTTCAATTCATTTAGCCACAAATAAGCATCTTTGACCTCTTGAGACGCTTTTGGGTACCCAGGACAAGCATGTGAGGCTGCCAGATGAGGCTCTGTGTTTCCAGGGGACTCATAATTTTTGGAGGGGCAGGTATCGAGCATACCTGCAATGTCATGGTGAACTGCACTGGGTTTTTTTACAGCCATTGGGTGTTTCAAGTTAGTCTGAGTTTATTTCTGAGGACCAGACTGACTGTGGAGGCCTGCCCCACTGGTCAGCATGAATGAAACCTTTGGCCTCTGCAGTGACAGGAAAGCTCTCTTCATAGCTGCAAATCATTGCCTGCCAACAAGGCTCTTCAGCTCTATTTTGTTTCAAAAGAGTGCTCTGAGCTACTTTTCTACACTGTAGACCAGATACCTTTTCTATCAGGTCCAGTGTCTATGTGAAAAAATAACAATATACATACTACTCCTTTGGGCTACAGCGACTGCGCAATGCAGCTGCATTTCAAGGAGCAGGTTTCAGAAACCAAAGGAGAATCAAAGACAAACTGCAAGCAATGCAAGAGCCATTTCTGTTGGATGGCCTTCAGCACTGATTGGCTTTTTTTTTCCTATTTTTACCTGATTTATTGTGTTTTAATGTAAAGGCTTCAGAAAATCGCTAGTAGATAAGTGCCCTGGAAATATAAATATGTATTTATGGTCCTATTTTTAAAATTACTTCTTATAAGTCAAATTTTGTGGCCATGAGAAAGGTTGCTAAGCGCATCTGAGGGAGCCTGAAGTGAAGCTGGGGACCTCTGAGAAAATCTCATGGTAAAAAGAGAGAGGTTAGGATATTCCTGGAAGCTGTAAATACAGTTAAAACAAAGAAAAGAGAATGGCAGTCAGATTAAAGTTAATGGTTCAAATACTTGCTCATAAAGGATATAAATGATTTTATCAGAGAACGGTATAAAAGGAGTCCACCAGTATGCCTTACTTCTGCATCAACATGCAGAGCATGAGCTATAGACCTTAAATTAACTTCCAGTCCATCCAAGAATTGTCACCTGAAAACCATGGTATATTAAGGAAATGATGAAGGGGTGAAAAACCTCAGAAACATGGGTCTGCAACCTGAAATCTGGTTGAAATGCACTTGGTTTGCAGTGTGGTCCAAAAGAAAATATTGAAGAAAGCTTGAGCTGACTTGAGATTTCATTTCAGAGAATCTCTTTCAACTCCCTCCTCTACTACTTGGCAATGCTGACTGGAGAGCTAAGGGAGAGGCCACTGAGGAGGAAAGGACCTTGTGTGCGCTGTGCATGGGGAGGAAATTGTAACACTGCCCACATGATGTGGAGGGAGATGGGAAAAAGAGTGTGGAGCTGTGCACCCAGGAGCTGAGTAATTCCAATCCTGGCATGGAATGTGAAATTAAACCCCCAAACAGAAACACTTTGGGAAATAGTTCAGAAGTGTAAAGGTTCTGGTTTCTTCAGGGAATTAATAACACAAAAGTCAGTTTGATTTCAGTCCACAGAAGAGAAATGATACCTAGCTGACAAGATAGCTCCAAGTACAGGAGATGACTGGTTAGATTACTGGGAACAAAGAAAGCTGTGCTGACAGCAAAGTTTCCTTTCTTGTGTCTCAGACTCTTAACAGATGTTTACTGAGGGCGCTTTTTCCACTCTGTCTTTTCAAAAATCTAGTTCAAAGAGTAAGGGATTCACGGCCATCAACATAACAAAAGAAGCAATAAACTTATGCATATAAAGGCTTACATGTCAAAAGCCCCAAAGACTGAAGCAAACACTACAATTATGCACTATGATACAAATAAGATTCTATGATCCATTTCAGTAAGTTATTTTTATTTCACAGGCAGTGTCTCCAAAAATCATACCTTATGAAGAGAAGGCCTCACTTTATAGAAGATTTCCCCTACTAAGAAACGTACATGCTTTGCAGGTAGTCCAAGTGTTCTTTTTCCTTTGGACTTTTTTACTTTAGTGATACCACTCCCTTGTAATTCAAGGGGAGATGGTTAGCAATTTACTACACCATTCGAATGCACACAAATCTTTGGGGCCAGACGGGATCCACTCAAGGATACTGAAGGAGCTGGCGAAAGTGCTTGCCAAGCCACTTTCAATAATTTACCAGCAGTCCTGGATAGTCAGGGACATCTCAGTTGACAGGAAGTTTAGCAAATCTGACACTCATCTACAAGAAAGGCCTGAAGGAGGATTCAGGGAGTTGCAGGCCTGTCAGTCTAACCTCAGTTCCAGAGAAGGTCATGGAGCAAATCACCTTGACTGCCATCATAATGCATGTACAGGACAACCAGGTGATAGAAATCATTCAGTATGGGCTTACTGATGAAAGTCAAGTCCTGTTTGGCTAACCTGACCCTCTATGAAGAAGTGACCTTCTTAGTGGATGAGGAAAAGGCTGTCCAGGTTGATTATTTCACTTTAGCAAAGCATTTGATACTTTTTCCAGCAGCATTCTCCCATAGAAAATGGCTGCTCGTGGCTGGCACAGATGTACAGTTCTTTTGGTAAATACTGCCTAGATGTCTGGGCCCAAAAAGTCATTGTGAATGTAATTAAATTCAGCTGTCCACCAAACATAGGTGGTGTTCCCCAGGGCTCAGTACTGGGGCCAGTTTTCTTTTCATATTCTTACAACAATCTTGACAAAGGGATCAAAAGCACCCTTGGCAAGTTTGAAGACAGCACCAAATTGGCAGGAGTGTTCTACCTGAGAGTCTCTACCCATGAGCAGGAAGGCTCTCTGGAGCGGCCTGGTTAGGATGGATTGATGGGCTGCATTAAATTATATAGCATTCAACAAGGCTAAATGCCAGGTGCTGCACTTGGGTCTCAACAACTCCATGTAGCACTATAGTCCTGGGGAAGAGTGACAGGAAAGCTGTCTGGCAGAAAAGGAACTAGAGGTGATGGTCAGCAGCCAGCTGCACATGAGCCAGCTGTGTGCTCAGGGAGCCAAGAAGACCAATGGCATCTTGGCTTGCATAGGAAGTAATGTGGAAGCAGGACTAGGGTAGTGATTGTCCTCTTTTATGTGACACTGATGACACCACACCTTGAGTACTGTGTTCAGTTGTGGGCACATCAGTACCAGAAAGCTGGTATCACTACCAGTAGCTGGAAGACATCCAGAGAAGAATAACAAAGCCAGCGAAGTAACTAGAAAACAGTGCTGATGTTGTTTTTCTGGTAAAAAAAAGTTCTGAAAGGAGTCCTCATCACTCTACAACTGCCTGAAAGGAGGTTGCAGTGAGGTGGGTGTCTGCCTCGTTTCTCAAGGATGCAAGGAAGTGGTCCAGAGTTGCAGCAGTTGCAGTTTCGACTGGATATCAGGAAGAATTTCTTCATGGAGTGGTCAAGCAGTAGAAGAGGTTGCCCAGGGAAGTTGTGGAATCTCTATCTCTGGAGGTATGTAAGAGATATGTGGACTTGACAATTAGGGATCTTAGGGATGTGGCTTATTGGTAGACTTAGTAGATTTAATTGATGATTGAACTTGATGATCTTGAAGGTCTTTTCCATATTAAATAGTCCCATGATTCTATAATCCTTCTCCTAGTTTTGTTTGGCATAGTGTACTTCTTGTCATAATAAGTAATCAGATTATTATTATTACTATTATTATTTACTACTATTATTTTGCACACAAATGTAGTACTATACCTACAAAGACAGTCACACCATTTTATCTCGGCTTTTCAGTTCTAGAAGCAGAAATACCATCACCTTCATGGAGATAATACCAGCATTTTCAAAGAGATCACTGCAGATCACTGCTTGCCAACATCCCTCACTGATATGAGTTCATTTATCTTTTTATTTTTATTTCCAAATTTTGGGATAAATTAGTGGTTCTACCATCATCCACTAGCTTCACATAAGAAATGACACAAAACAAATACTTCCCAATTTTTAACTCTCAAAAAATATTTTCTATTTTTAATGAAGGAGTGGCATCAAGCAAAGACAGCTACTACAGTGGCTATATGCTTCTAAACCCAAAGAGATTTTGGTAGGAACGGAATCCACCTGCAACAGACACGAAGACTTGTGAGGGCCATGGATTTCCTCAGGTTTCAGATGAGAAATCAAATTATGTTTATTGTTCTATTGTTATGCAGGAAGCTGTTTGTAGCTGCCAACAGGTGAAAAAGAAGATCCCAAAATTGTAGTTATGCATTATCAAAAATGGCTTCTGTGTTTGAAGAACAGAAGTCACCTCTCTGGTTCTTGCATCCAAGGTTTTGAATTCAGTCTGGTAGGTCATAGGTTGCAGAACATCTTTTGTCCTTTTTGCAAGAATAGCCATCACGATAGTAGTCTGTTCTGAATGATGGACTTGCTTCAATCTCTGGAACATTTCCAGGATAATGGCATATAACCATGGGAGAGGTACAGTTGTGAGGCAGCCAGAAGATCATTAAAGCAAAGTCCACATATATTAAAAAAAGAAAAAAGAAAAAAGAAAAAAAAATGCTGCCCTTACCTTATTTGGTGGAAAATTGTATTTGTTGGACAGCAGCCACTTCTGTCCAGTAAGTGCCATGTGCTCCATTACTCGCTATCACATAGCAGCTGCTGTGCACACAGTTTGAGCAAAAGAGAGTAAAAATCAGACCCCTCAAAGCGCTCTGTGTAAGGGGCATGATAACGCCCATCAGCATAGCAGCTGCTATAAAAGGTGGGGATGATTTGACCTAGCCTGTTTATGTGCATGTCAGCATTAAAGGAGAGAAATTCATCCCCAGTAGTGTTCCTCCATTCATCTAGACATTCGGGTACTTAACCAACTCTAGTTGCCATGATTAGTTTAGCTGTGAACACTAAGGCATGCAGACAGAAATATGATAGTACCGAGACATTGGACTGAGGCCAGTCAGTCGTAAAGGCAGGGGAGGTAGAGAGTATCTTCCAAGTGAGGAGGAACACATACATCTGGGTAAGTTGGTGCAAGGAGGGAAGGATGGGCAGATAGCCACTACTTCTGAGGCACATGTATTATTTTAAAGCACTTTTCCTTCAGTACGTCTGTCACAGCCAAGTGTATTATTTTCACATAAAACTCATTCCTTTCATGGAACCGGTTTCAAGTCACCTCTTTCTAAATTATATGGGATTCTCTAGCACGGTTTCACTGAAATCATCTGGAGTAACAAGGCTAACTCACATAGAAGTATTTCTCACAGAAATTCAGTATTAAGATGGTAATAAGCCTTGTGCTCAGCATTCCTTTGTCTGGGAGATTCTGAATGTCACTGGAGAGATTCGCTCTCAAGAGCTAAACAAATGCCTGCTTGTATGGAAAGTTCAATAGCTATATAAAGGCAGGCTATTGCCCCTCCACTGCCATTGCTCTTTGTTATGTCCTTATCAGCAAACAGCATTTATCCATCTTTGCACCTGCTTTGGGATCTTAACGTACAAAACTGATCATTAGAGAAGGAAGAAAACCAAAATGGCAATCAATTGCCATGGTAAACAGTTGGCTACATTCCTACAGGCAGCAGCCTCTCCTGGCAGACAAAACTGCAGATTTGTGGGTATTGTCCATGTCTGCTTTGGTCCCTATGCCTGAAAAATTACTTAAAAAGGAGGAAACGGGGCAAAAGACTGAAGAAAAAGCTCCTTGAGAGCATGAGCTGTCTTCTAGTAGTGCAGGATTTAGATAGTGACCTTTTTCAGCCAGACACATTCTCTCAAGGTGCAAGCAGACATGTCTTGTGGGTCCAGAATCATCGTGACATGGCCCATGTGAAGAGTCGCAGACCAAGCTCAGCAGTTTGACACACAGGCTCTACAAATTCCCATTTCCCCCCTTGACTCATATCAGGAGCTCAAACAAGTGGCTTAAAATGCTCACAAGTAGCTAAAAAAGCCACTTACAAACCCTCATTCCCAGCTCTCCTGAAGGTAACTAATTCCAGTACTGCCAGCTTGCTTTTGCATTTACTTGCTGTTGTCCTTGACTGAAACATATAGAAATGCAGAAAAATGTCAGTTTTGATACTGTCGAACACTTCTTGGTGTGATATGGAAACCTGCTGAACCAACTGGAGGCCAAATTGTCCTATTACATATGGTCCTCTTCTGCTGTAGGCAGTTGAGTAATGGCTTTGGGCATGTTTCTGTCACTGGAAAGAGCCCCGTGCTGAGCAGCTGGCAGCTTGCCGGGCCCGGCCTCAGCCTCATGTCCCAGCCTTCCTCTCCTCACCATGGGCACCTGGAGGAGCATGGACCTCCAGGTGCCCTAGGGAGAGACATCGGCTCAGCCCAAGAAGCAGGGCTGGCCAGCAACTGCATTGAGCGGCAGGACACATGCAGAGCAGACATCTCCATCAGCCAGCCAGCCTATAAGCTCCCTGGCCTCAGCATGCCTGGGGAGTGCAGCTGGAAAGTAATGACTTCCAAAACTTCCCTCTTGTGTATCTGGCAACAGAGAAAGCCATCTGTATTTAAACACTGGAGAGGAAAGAGGCCTGTAGACCTACATCCTGGGGAGCCCCTGGAGGCCCAGCACTCCTGGCAGATGTGAGGCTGCGCTTTGCCCAGCAGTCCTGCTTAGAGCTGCCACCCAGTGCAGCTATGCCAGCACATCAGCTTTCAGCTTCTTGTCCTTCGGTGCAGAAGCTGAGGAAGCATTATATTCAGTCTTGTCACGAGGCAAGCAAACGGGTTAATCCATCACTGCCATGAGGTATCACTGGCTTTCTGTTGTTGCCTGATTTCAAAGCAAGACTTAAAGCTTTTCTGACCTGGACCATTAGTTATTACCATGCTCTGTTCGGCAGCCTTCCTCAAGCATTTCTGCAGCACCTGCAGATAGTTTTGATATAGTGTAGCTACTGTTTAACACAGGTTAACCCAGGAGCTCTCCTTCCTTCTTTGCAGTCGGGTCACTTGCTTACTACCTGGTATCATGGCAATTACATTTCTTCCCCTTTCACTTATCGGTCCCTGTCCTTTCCTACCTAATAGATCTGTCTGCCTGTCCAGAGTTTCAGTAATAGGATATAGGAATCCTAACCAGCCCTAAATATTATCTCAAGCCATACAATTTGCAGAGGTCTCAGTTGCTTGACTGAGAAGGTTTCATGGACAGTTAAAGTAAGGATTGTCAAGATGTCTATTTTCAAACTCCGTAAGATTGTTTGGGTTTGCACTTTTTAAAGAACACCATTTTTAGAAAGAATATAATAGCTGTACAACAGAAAAAGTTGACCGAGTCTTATCACTGCAGAATTACTCTTAACAATAGGGAGCTTGGTTTTCTGTAAGTCCACAAGTCATATTATTTCCTACTCAGACAATCAGTGGATATTCATGAAAATCCCAGAAGTTTTTATACATTGTAGGAAGGATGATTATTCATCCAAGAATCCCCGCTGAGCATATATTTTCTGCAGTTATTGTCCAAGCTCCCTACAAACTCCCAGTGCATCTGTATAAATCAGGTGGAGGCTGACACAGGAGGCTTCTCTGATTTATCAGCTGGCTATCTCTGCAATCTGGCAAACTACCTAAGCCCAGAGAGTTGCTGTGATTTCCCAAGATCATTTATAGCATGTGCATACAAAGCTCTTTCTGGAGCCCTGTGCTTTAATTAGAGAAACGAAAGCATTTCTCTGAGTGTTGGTTACCAATGTTTGATTTTCATCTTCTCAGTCAGCAAAAATACTCTAAGCTATAGATGACAAACAATTTTAGAAACAATAGAAAAATGTAGATATCATCAATAGATGAGATTAGATATGTAGTCTGCGTTGTATGCACTTATAACTGGCTTTCATTACAATGAACATGTGCAGTTTAATGCTGTTAAAGATAATCTGTATCACTTGCTAAACACATTCCATCAGTTTTACATTTATGCAGCTAAAGGCAAATGTTTAAACATTTGGTTAATGCACCATATGTCTAAAATATTTTAGTTCCATCTGACATTTTAAAAGTATTTTTATTTCAATGGTAGATCACTGAGTGCATTTATTTCTTCTAGATCTGGATGTCCCATATCCCTTTTTGCCACAGCATTCCTAGACCTGTCTGCCATGATGTCTTAATTTTTTGGCTCACTAATCTAATTTAATCTAATGTAATCGGTTTGGCAGCTCTATTAACTTTCTTTTTTACTTCATGTAGGTGCTAAATGAGGCAGAGTGTGTGCACGGGATGTGAGGCTGCCTTTATCCACTTGCCCATTTTAAAAACTGATGGCAATTTTCTGGACAGGGGCAAGAAAAGTGGGATGACATAGCCCCTCTATGCAACCCACCTGGTAGCACATGAGGTATCCTTCACGACAGATGAGAAGTGAAGCCTTCTGGCAAGCCACAGCACAGAGTAGATGAGGATCAACTTTGCACAGACTGCTCTGTGTGACTAATGTGCATGAAAACAGTACCTCAGGAGGAAGAGGAACAGTTACACGGCCGAATATAGAGACAAGAAAGACAATGCAGAGATTGCTCAGGGACATGCTTTAGCAGAGGGTTGTTAGGGCAGTATGGTAGGTTGCAGTTGGACTAGATGATCTTTAAGGTCTTTTCCAACCTAAGTAATTCTATGATTCTATGATAAGAAACTGTCTTGCTTCATCCCAGGGAATTTAGGTTTGGTAATGGCTGGGTAACCTCACTTCTGCAGGCTGTGCTTTGGGTTTGTCATAGCATATTTTCAGCTGATGACTAGTTCTTCACGCATAGCTAGCACTCTGCTTTGCAAAAAGTTGTGGCTCTCTGGAAATTCTCTGAGGACAGTAATGTGATAACACATTAAACAAGACGCAAAAGATATTGTAAGGAATATCGAAACAGTAAGTCAGCTTGACTGTTTTACAAGTTGCCGTTCTAACAGAACCTAATAGATTTTCTTTAAACTTCACAGAAACATCCTTCTTGGTTCTGGGAGAAAACCCTTACGATTTCTATTCTGGATCAATTTTGTAAATTAAAATTATAAGAAAATCAAAATGAGCTTTTATTGCTGAATCATCATTATCCAACTTCACGAGGAAGATTTGTTAGCGTGATACTAAGATTGAAACTGGTGTTCTGACTGCAGTGGTAGCAAAACAAATTCTGTGCTGATGCAACTTAGCTTAGGCCCTGGGTACCATGCCAAAATGATGCTTCACCCAATGCCATGATCACGTTACTCCAAGAGATAGATTAATTTAGATTCAACGGATTTATGTCAAGACAGAATTTAGGCTAATATTCCTCTCCCTCTGGCTCCTATCTAGGAAAATATTCTAAGTGGAATTTTAAGTGGTTTTTGACTGATTTTATTTATCGACTTCCAATAGAAGGACACGTTTACTGGAGAAAGGAGAAGGTCAGCTTTTCCTCAGCACAATCCAATTTAGGTGATTGTCAGAACATCATTTGTCCAAACACAGATATTTTTCAGAACCATAGGACAATTTCTTTGTCATAGGTTAGGATGCAACTTAGGTCCTGACAGGGTGGAATTTCCAAAAACACATCTTTTGCTTTTGTTGGCATCAATGTTTGTTTCATTCATCAGCTTTAGTGGAAAGAGTTTTGCATATCTGCAGCGTTAGGCTGCAAATGAGGAGCAGGAATTTAACTACCTACACAAAAGTCTGACAGGGAAGGCAAGCAGTAGGTCTAAGTGGTTCTGTTTTGGATGGAGGGAGATGGAACAAACTCTTGGCTCGAACTCTCTGCAGATCTCTCTGTGCAGCACTGTCTGCTTCTTCACCGTCATCTCCTACTGATTCTGTATGAGGAAAGATTCAAGTTGTGTTCTTCCTTCTGCAAGACACTGCTTAACACAAATGCCAGCAAATGAATCCTGATAAAGTAATCAATCAGTTTAACGGAATTAAAGCCCCGTGTACTAAAGGGTGATGTGAAATTATTGCCTAACCTATTAAAGGAATAAGCTTGCTGTAGCCCAATTACACCTTTGTGATATACAATTGCTCTCAAGCAATTTCTCAACAAACAAATAAAGCTGTCATGAAAAAAAAATCATTGTTCATCAAGAGTCCATATTCAGGAAGTACTGCTTCTGTCAGAGTCATATTGGTAGTAACTCAGCACGAGATTAAAGGAAATTAGAGGAAATATTCTGTGCATTTTACATTTTCCCCTTGCTGACCTACCAGCAAAGGGTTATTCAATAGCAAACAAGATTGTAAACTGATAAATAAAAAGAATATTATTTATGCTTGTACTAGTTTGACTTTGTACTTTATCAAAATAATTTTAAAAAACTAAAGTAGTTACACTATTTCTTAAAAAAAGGATCCTGATTTGCACTGATGTGCATGAGAGTGGAGTCTGGCGTATTGTCGATATGAAATATTCAGACTCCAGACTCCTGTATTCATCTATAATTCTGTTTGTAGTCAAACAAAGAAACTGGGAAGTGTAATAATTCTAATGATTTTCAGCATTAAGAAGCATTCCCTTCTCAGTCTTTGCAGAAGAGGCATACTAAAATAGAAAGGGTCATAGCACAGGCTCTTGGTTAGCTGAGCAACAAGTGAAAATCACAGGGAGAAAAGGTCGTGAAAAAGGTTTAAATATTGATTGGATGGCCAGTCTCATTCTGGAAAGTTTAAGCTGTATATTCCCATGAGCTTCAATTGCTAAACCTTCTCTAACAGATCTTCCAGGCTCTGCAGGCAGCTGTATCTCTCACTAACTACTCATCTAATCAGGCTTTAATTAGCATGGTTTTCTTTAGAGGAAAATTAAAAACGACCCAATAATACATTGTAAAATGTGTACATTTTATGAAGGGATGAAATACAACAGATTTCAGAACTGCCATTTACAAAATGAGTGATGCTTCTCCCTTTGTGGGTTTTTGTTTCGAGATCAGAGGAACAATTGCTCCAGAAAAATATGATTCCTGAATCATTTAACATTCATTTTAAGGATAACAGGTTCTGTTCTGAGCAATTAGAGGTATGATCAGAAATCACTGAGCAGCTGAGCAGGGAAAGGGAAGATAGTTATAATTCTGCTCCTTCACAACAGGATGAAGAACTGCTGTATAATTAAGATTCCTCAAGCTTTTGTGGAAATATTTATGAAATAAGAACATCTCTTCAGTAAATCACTGGATTAGTTATGCTTCTAAAAATTTTTGCATTGAAAAAATATTCACCCACGCTTGATTGTTAAACTTGTTTGTGAATCAGGCTCAGAAAGCAGTCAGAATGCTGAATGTTACAACTGCAGGACATTTTCAGTCTGTGCCTACAACATGACCCCATCAACTTAGGCAGAAGAGACAAAACAATCTGGGCTGGCAGCAAGTGAAATGGGGAAAACGTGCCTCCCTAGCATTGTCTGCCCTTACCCTGCCTCCACAAAGGCTGTCAAATAAACACTGTGTGAATTACGGGCTCCCTTATTTCAGATGGAATATTTCAGAGCCACAGGCTTTGGGAAAGCAAGGCAGGTCAATAGGTACAATAAAAGTCTTGGAAACATTCTCCTAGTAGAAAAATGGCAATGATTGAGGTCATTTACCTGAAGTCACATTTCATGCACAGGAACCAATTAGCTTAGAATGGCTGCAGTGGTTTCTGTCCTTCAGATGTTGGCTCTGCCCCTCTTGTAAGATCACATTTGTGCAACAGTGCTACCAGAGTTGATTGTAGAGCAGCTGAGCCCTATGGTACAGGTCATCTGGAGTAGGAACCTACAGCAAGCTACCAGCTGGGATGAAAAATGAGACCTTAGTCAGAGAAGGCAGTAGGGACATTCATGCTCTTCCTCTCTCAAGCACAAGCTGGAGCTGGAGGTGGTAGAAAGGGAATAGCGATGAAATTAAACTGAATCAACTCAAATACAAGAGAAAATTCCTTCCTGAATTATGCTGTGGATGTCTTTGGTGCCACAGGGCACTGTTGAAACTAAGAAGGCAAAAAGAATTGGGTATGAATGTTGCTTTGCTAAAGGTGATGTAAGTTGACTCTTAATTAAAAAAGTAATAGTGTCGCTCTTACTTTGAAGTCTTATTCCATTGCTGGAGCCAATCTATAATAATTAACATGAAGAGCATGCCTAAAGCAGGAGCCGTCATCAGTGGAGGGTGTCTAGCACCTTCTGACCTATTGCACTGCCTACTGTGCTCCTTGCCAGCCCCACCAGGCTGGTCTCCAAGGTCCTTTCCTCACAGTGACAACAAAAGAATAAGGACACGGTCACTGGCTGTGTGCTGCAAGGCAAATTTCAGCCTAGTATGAGTAAAGAAGATTTCACAGAGGAAGCAAGGTCCCAGGGATGCCTCACTGTCTCCATCTTTGGAGGACGTATTCGAAATGAGCCTGGGTAAGGCTCTGAGCAACCTGGATTAGGTTAGTCCTGCTTTGAGTGGGTGGTCCCTCCAGTCATATGCGTCCTACCACTATATGTACTTCACCAGAGCCAGATTAAATATCAACATCACTAATATTGATGAGACTTGTCCTTTGAGACCCTGGAAGAAAGAAAGAAAATACGACTTCCCAAAGGGAAAATCATTTGAATGGGTCCTAGGCTCTCAAAGTGGAATAAGAGCCAGTGCTGTGTGCCACCAGCTCTCCACAACCCATGGATGGAGGGAAAGAAAGTCATCAGTGTGTGACAGCACTAAGGATGTCTATCACAATAGCCTGATCCTTGACTTTCTAATGGATCTACATTGGAGTGAAAGAAACTAAATAAAGATAAACCTTTGCATTCTTAGGGAAATGGGGAAGAAATGTAGATCAACCTTTTACCTATTCACTGATATGCTTTCCTCACTATGACTAGCAAAAGGCAATAATAATCATCATACAGAGATTCAAAGAAAGTCATCAGTGTACATTGTTCCCATTTGACTTTTCATCATTTCTGTCTATCTCCTGCCACAAATCATCTGAAACTGTCTCAGTTCATTGGAAAAAAAGAATATAATTAAGAATCATATGAAAACTTTTTTTTTTTTTTTTTTTTTTTTTTTTTTTTTTTAAGAGCATGAGGTCTGCAAATTTCTGATGCATCCAGACTATTTTCCAGATCTCGGAGTTCCACTGGAATGAAACTGCAACTGAATCACTTTTCAGAGATATCCACAAACCTCCAACATTTTCATTTTGTTTTGATATTTTGTTGCTGTTCCTACTGACCTCAGAAACTCATGCCTCCAGGGCATGGAACCGTCATCTCTTCTGTTATTATTTGAAGAGAGATGTTTGTTCCATATTTTTAAATAGGGATGTGATAATAAAACAGAGGTTTGTGTGACTCATGGATAACAGCAACTGCAGTTGCTCTCCGTGGAATAACCACAGCTTGCCAGGCTGTGAGGTTTGCATTACATCTTTGTACACCCTGTGCCTAGATTTATGGACGACTCCATCTGCAAGGCTGTATTAGGAAACAGAACAAGTGATTCTAGAAATTACTTCTCCAAAAAGCAATCTAATGCATATGCTGCACACAAAAAAGAAAAAAAAAAAATTAGAAGGGCAATAACACTTCTAACAAATTAAAATTTATCTCATTAAAAGAAGTTTGTAGTGCATTGTAGTGCACAAGACCTTGCAATAACTTCATTCACTGCTGTTTAACATAGACAGACTTGACTGCTGGTTATCTCCTGGCTGCTTCAAGTCTCCAGACCGTCAGCAGTTATACTTGGATGCAGTATTTCTTTGTATCTTTGTGTCCACTTCTTTAAAAAATACCATATCCTCAGCAGATGTAGTTCTTTGCTTTTGCCTGCAGTCTTATGATATACCACCAAAGTGTAAGCCCTTTCTTTCTGAGGTTATTATAGCCTACTTTGGTATTCTGTGGGCATTGGGTACTCAGCATGAATGAGACCAGGACACCTACACCTCATGTGAGCACAAATGGTAAGTACAGCACAGTTATTTTCTGAGTTAAGGACTACAGTTTAGGCACTTGACTGTTTTTATTCCTTAATTCCCATCATTTTTGCTAGCAGCACATGTAGGCGCTAATTCTGCATACGCCCCAGTGGAGACAGAGGGATTTGTTTTTCTCCATTTGCTTCAGTAAAGATGGGACTTCTTCCATGAAACAACTGATCTTGAGGGGGAAAAAAAAGAAAAAAAAAGCTGGATAAATCTGATCAACAGCAAATTTCAGGCCACATGTCTTATGTTTGAGTCTCATGTTTCAGAGCTGCTCAGAGTATATTTATTTACAACTTTTGATCTAAAAAAAAAAATTGCCATCCTATGCCAGTCGAGGATCTGTCTCAAATTATAGAGAAAAATAATCTAGAAGTATTTTTGAGTGTTTTTATTACCTTTTTTATTATATAGAAAAATCATTTATTCTGTGACCTTCCCTTAGAAAATTAGTCACCCAGGGTGAGTAATTTCCATTGAATGCATTTTCTCTATCGTGATCAATAACAGAAGCAGAGAGCAAATAAAAGCAGATGAGAAGATACTGTAGCTATGCTGGTAAATTTTCCCAGCAGATTTGAATGGCTGCTTTATTTCTCACAAATAACACGTTTTTAAAGCAGTGTTACATGTTTAACTATGATGGGTAGCTCACATTGGGCATTGCTGCAGAGCCGTGCCGGAAGATCTCTAATGTTGAACCTAATGATCTAAACTTTCACAGGGGGAAACTATGACTACTTAGTGGGTCAGTGTTTCTGTTGCAATAAAATATTCATACATAAACCAAAATAATAAATATAATTTCATGAATAGAGCATTGACCATGGAGGAAATTGCTGTAGCCTGGATATACTTATGGAACATCTCCTGCAAGATGAAAACAATGTGACTTGTGGGAGTCAATCTTTCTCTCTCCTGCCATCCTAAGTGCATGCATCACATTGGATGAGCTAAATTCATTGTACTTCTTGCTTTCTCACAGCAACAAATTCATCCCAATGACAATAAAAATAAGTATTTCTAGTTTTCATACCAATAACAGTTGATTTTTTGTTTTGTTTTGTTTTAAAAAGTCTTCATTAACTTGTGACAGGCTAGAAAGGTCACCAAACAATTTTGAAAGACTTGCATGATGACTTTCCTATTGTGATGGAAAGTAACATCTTTATTTTGAATCTATGAATAACAAAACACACGTATTTTTCTTTCCCCACAGGCAGATTCAAGATCATGAGCACTTGGGATTTCTGCTTCACATTGGAAACTTCAGTGATTCGTTTCAAGCTCACTATTCACCCCTTCTTTTTTTTTTGTTCACAAACAGAAACAATGTTGACTGAGAAGGTAGCCACAATTATAGAAAGAGCTAGGATTTATAAGGAGAAGTACAGGACAGAATAACAGGTAGTCACAACGCAGTAATGGTGTTCAGTTGGTCATCTGAAGCTTTAGGCCAAAGGTCAGCTGAGACAACGTGTTCAGTAGTAGGATAAGAGTAAGTTCTGAGTTTTTTTCAACTTCTCCTAATGAACGTTCCAAGTACTTGCTAGGGACATCTCTGCCTGGTGTATGCTGAGTGGAATGGGACACCTTCCTTCCTGAAATCCTTCAGCATCCATTTCACTTGCTCAGTGCACAAGTGGGAACCAGGTTAGAAGCAGAGAAGTCCCAGACAGGCATGAGTTTATGAGTTCAGAAGCAAAATGCCTGTGGCTGGGATGAGGAAGGGGACATCTGTCCTGCCTACAGCATGCTGCTGGAATGGCCACCCACCTAGGAGACTGAACTCATGGGCTGTGTGGCCTGTGTACCAGCTGTTCTGGCAGCAGGATCCATCAGATATTGAGTCACCTTATACAGCCACCAGGATGACTCTGAGAGCAATGGACAGTGAAACAAGCAGAGCCATGTGTGGGCAGCCATGAGAAGTGCCAGGCCTGGGCATCTCCTCTCAGCTGCCCATTGACTGCTGTAGAGCCACAGACAAAAATCTTCCCTGCTTGAATGTCAGACAGTGTCCTTCACAGGAGGCTTTATTTTGTGATCTTCCTGGGTGGTAAAGAGCTGGAGGGGAAAATGTTTGTCTCCCAGTGGGGATTATTAATGGCTTCCTTTATGAAATCAGAAAGCCAAGCACAGCCAAACCCTAAACACAAGCTCTATGACCAGACTTGGGGGCTGCCACTATGTTACACGGGTGCCTCCAGCAATTGAATAAATCCTCAAATTTCCTTCCCTGGTGAGGATGGACAATGTGGTGGATTACAGAAAGAAAGTAACCGCATTTCTTTCCAGTGATCAGCTCTGCCAGGCAGCGAAGGAAGCAGCTACTGCCATTTGGCACATCCAGAAAACCTGTCAAATAATTGTCTGCAGGGGTATGGAGTCTAATTACATCAGCCTACTTTTAGAAAAAAAATTAAAGATAAGAATCTAGATTCTTTAAAAAGCAGCAGATACTGTACTGAGGATGACATGGAGAACCTGCAACACGTATGTAACGAAAGAAAAAAAAAGAAGAAAAAACAAATGAAACCCCACAACCGAACAAAAAGAAATAGATAAGAAAAGGATGAAGTGAAGATCACACTCAAAATTCAGATAAATAATAGAAATTCTTTTTTCAACTGTATAAAGAAGAGGTCAGTCAATAAAGGAATAATTACAGCCTTCCAGTGGTAGAGGAGCAGATACTAGATTCTGGAAAAGGTGAGCATTAGGAACAAATTAAATGAACTTTTTGCTTTACTGCTTATGAAGAAGGAGGATGAAATGCTGCCAAAAAGAGAAATGAGTAAGAAAAATTGAACATAAAAAGAACTGAAGAATTGAAAGTGATAAATATATCCTGAAAATGTTTCTATGGAACAGATTTGCGAACAAAGGGGAAGCTTTGAACGTCATTTATCTCAACATTAACAAAGGTTTTGACACTGTCTCCAACAATGTTCTTGCATTCTAGTGAAGATGTCATAGTCCGAATGGATGGACAATCACACAGCTAAAACTTACCATAGAATCATAGAATCAGACAATCCTTAGAGTTGGAAGGAAACTCTGGGGCCATCTGGTCCAACTCCCTTGCAATGAACAGGGATACCACAGCTAGGCTGCCCAGGGCCTGATCCAGCTTCACCTTGAAAGTCTCCAGAGACAGGGCACCAACCACATCACTGTGCGATCCATTCCAGTGCCTCACCACCCTCACTGTAAGAGATTTTTCCTTATATATAGCCTAAATCTACTCCTTTTGATCTTGAAGCCATTTCCCCTTGTTCTATCACCACAGACCCTGCTAAGCAGTCTGTCCCCTTCTTTCCTGTAGCCTTCTCTTCAAGCTGAACAGCCCCAGCTCTCTCAGCCTGTCCTTGTAGGAGAGGTGATCCATTCCATGGATCACTTCTGTGGCCTTCTTCTAGACACATTCCAGCAGATCTATGTCTCTCCTTGTTTAGGTGGTTGGGCTCAGAAAACAGTGGTTAATGAGTTGTACTCTGCACAGGACATGAGTGGACTGCAGGAAAGGTCTGTGCTCTGGGATCTTTTCTCCTGAATTCTATACATATTTCAAGTTTATCTGCTACCTGGAGAAAGTGTTCAAGTCCACTTTCATCAGGTTAGCAGAGATGACATAAAGGCTTGCTGGAGGGCTGGACTGACAGGAACCTTATGAAACTCAGCAAGTACAAATGCATTTTTTTTCAGCTGGAAACTCAGAGCCCTACACTGATAGAGGCTGGTGCTGACTTGCTTTATTGAAGGCCCTTGGGAAATCTAACAGAAAGTACTGTCCACAAGACAGAGTGTGGCCTGGCAGCAGAGAAAACACACAGTCCCCTGGGCTGTGCTAGGCAGGCACTACCACAAGACAGAGGAAAGGATAATCTGCCTAGTCAGCACTTGTTAGAACACACCTAGACAGTTTTAACTGTCAATACAGTTAAAATAATACAGGAAAGACTTGAAAAATTGGAGAAATGTTGGTAGGAGTTGCAGCACTTCTATGTCAGGAACCAGACTTGATCAGCCTGAAGGATGGCTTTGGGGTTGACCTGACAACTGCCTCCCATGACCTATGACAAAGTCAACAAGAAGATGGGGTCAAAATCTCATAGTGATGCATTGTAGGAGAATGAGACATAAGAAAATTTCAAATTGGAAATGATGAAAATCTATTTTTTCCCTCGAAAACAGTCAGGCATTGGAGCAGGTTACCTAGAGAGCTTGTGTACTCTCCATCCAGAGAACTTTTCAAGACTATGCTGAACAAAACTGCTGAGAAATCTGAACTTATAACTGAGCCTGCTTTGGGGAAAGTGTTGGACCACAGATATCCTGAGGTCCCTTTCAGCCTGAACTATCCTACAATCCTATGATCTGTGGGATTCAAAAGGGAGCCAGCTGAGAAGACTATCAGAAATGGAAAACCTCATTCTAGTTTGGAAGCTTAGGTATGCTAAAGAATAAACCACTTGAGGTACCTGGCGAAAGAGATAGTAGCAATGACAAAGTCAAGATTAGGAACAGAGATTTGTAGCTTAGAAAGCAAGAGATGAAAGAGGAGATCTGTCATATAGGAGCAAGGGTAAGGCCTACCATTTAAGATGAAAAAGTTGATTCCATTAGGAATGTCCATAACTTGCTATGCAGACTTAGGGAAGTGTCAGAGAAAGTTCCTCCGAGCAACAAAACAAAACAAAACAAAACAAAAAAAAATAGGGACAGGCAACAACCCAGCCAAAGGAGCATCTCCTGAAACAGGAGCAATTTTCCTGGGCCCAAAGGCCTGATGATGACAACTGTTTTGGAGATACATAGGTATGTCCATGGGCACGTTCCCTCCAATGGAGACCTGTGATCCAGGTCTGAAACCGTCTGAGAATTATTTTCCCACCTCTGGAGAATCCACCAGAACCTCATCAAGAGCAGATACCAGACTATAAAACACTTAGACAACTTCTATCATTTTTGCCAGATTTTTCTTTATCCTTGGTTGATTATCTGCTCGCCATGGAGAGCTACTAAATGCAAACACATCAACTTTGTGGAAATCTCCAAGACAACGCAAGTTGCTGAATGCTGGCAACATATTTTGAAAATATCACTACTTTCCTGCCATATTCCCATAAGGGGCAGGACTTCAGGCTTAAGAGAACTTTATCCTGTTATCTTTCATAATCATTTAACAAATGATTTTGATTTCTAGCCATAAAATAAAGGGGGAAAAAAAAAAAAACAACAACACCTCAATTCTGGTAGTTTAAGGACTTTTTATCTGACTGTATTCACAAGAAAAATATTCTGTTAGATCTTCAGGTAAATGCAGCCCACAAAAAAACGTGTGTGTGTAAATAATTACAATTCAAAGCAGCATAAGAATTCAATAGGCCCATTCCCAGCAGATCAGCAAGCAATATTGTCCAAAGATTACCATTTAGGTGTGAGGTCATACTCAATAGATAGTGGTCCCATTTACCTTACAGAAACCAACAACTTATCATGCTGCAAGTCATCAAGAAAGTGTAATAAAAAATATCCATTCATTAACCCAAAGAAAGGAAACAGGAAAAGACAAAATATGCTGATGAAACAAAAATAAGTAGTCTAGCTGATAGGACAAGGCGCTCCAAATGGACTTAACCAATCTAGAAAATTGGACAGCAGCATTCTAAGTGAAACTCAGCTGTACATGGCAGGGTTGGGGTAGGGGAACTAAATGGTCTTCAAGGTCCCTTCCAACTTAAGCCACTCCATGGTTCTGTGATTCTATGCAGTTGCAGTTTGTGGAAAATAGTTTAAAACTTCTTGAATGCATTTATAGGCTCTGAATTAGTTGTAACATCCAAAGAAAAATAGAAGGGAAATATTCTGGACAGCTCATTGAAGACATATTCAGTATGGAGCAGCAGCAAATGAATGAATTAAATGCTAAGGGATGTTGAGCATGAAACAGACAAAGAATAGCACCAAGAACATTGGAATCAATGAGACACCCTCAGCCTTGCTAGATCAATAGGCATTTATTTTGCATACCACATCTCCTGAAATCCACAGCTCAAAATGTCTTGCAAATAAAAGCAAAATAATTGCAGAATTAAAGAATAGCAAGAGGAGATAGATTCTCTGGTTACAAACTGAGTAAAGAGCAAAGGGCTGAAATAAAGCCTGGGTGAGAGGTGCAGTCTATCACCACAGATGGAGAATTCCTACCAAGAGAAGATCAGAGACAGAAGAGCTATCAAGTAAAGAAAGATAATCACTGCTTGTACTGCTAAATGTGCAGTCGTAGATCACAGCATCACAGAACTGTAGAGGTTGGGAGGATCCTCTGGAGATCATCCAGTCCAACCCCCTGCCAAAAAAGGCTCCCTATGGCAGGTTACATAGAAAATCATCTCCACGTGGGGTTTGAATATCTCCAGAGAAGGAGACTCCACAACCTCTCTTGTTCCAATGCTCTATAACCCTGTGTAAAGAATTTTTTCTTCATGTTAACATGAAAATTCCTGTGTTACCATTTGTGTCCATTGCTCCTTGTTCTGCCACTGGCCACCATTGAAAAAAGCCTGTTTCCATCACTTTGCTATCACTCTTTACATATCTGTAAGCTCTGATAAAATTCCCTCTCTGTTTCCTCTTTTCCAGGCTAAACAGTTTTTAGTCTCTCAGACTTTCCTCATAAAGGAGATGCTCCAGGCCCCTCATCATCTTTGTAGCCCTTTGCTGGACTCCCTTTACAAGCTCCCTATCTCTCCTGAACTGAGGAGCCCAGAACTGGATTCAGGACTGCAGATGTGGTTTCACCAGGGCAGAGCAGAAAAAGGAGGTTCTCCCCCTTGTCAGCCATGTTCTTTTTAATGCACTCCAGTAAATAATCATCTTTCTTGGCCACAAGAACACACTGCTAGCTCATGGCAAAATGTTGAACAAGAGTGGAACCAGTACAGTCCTCTGGGGAGCACCACTGGTTACAGGCATCCAACTAGACTCTGTGCTGCTGATCGTAAACCTCTGAGCTCTGCCAGTTAGCTAGTTCTCAATCCACCTCACTGTCCACTTGTCTGTCCCACGCTTCCTAAATTTACCTATGAGGATATTATGGGAGACAGTGTCAAAAGCTTGGTGAAAGTCAAGGTACACAGCATCCACTACTCTCCCCTCATCTACCCAGCCATTCATGACATCATAGAAGGCCACCATATTGCTCAAGAATGACTTTCTCTTGCTGAAATCATGTTGACTTCTCTTGTTAACCTTATCTTCCACTTTTTTGGAGATGACACCCAGAACATCCGGGTCCATAGACTTGTGCGCACAGAGTTGCCTAGACAGTCTCTGACCAGATTCTCCTTGACCAAGGAGAAGTCTTTCTTTCCCTAGACTCTCTCAACACCAGGGTCTAGGACTCCCAAGGGGCAGTCTCATCAGTAAAGACGAAACAAAGAGGCATTCAGTAACTTCTCCTTCTCAGTGACTCTGTTACTGCTAGGTTAGATGGCGAGGTTTGTTTGTGAGTAGGCACTCACACATAGAGGAAAATCTATAAATAATGAATTACCAGAGCATAGCTCCAGGGGAATCACAGTCACTGCTCCAGTGTTTGCAGGGCTAGACCTCAAGCACAGCAGCTAGGGTTCAGAGTCAGCAGTTTCAAACTCCTGTGACAATTTTTCACATCCTAACTTTTATCTAGGTTTTTCGCTTTGTCTATGTGCTCTGGGAGTCGTAGGCTATTTCTTTATGCTTTCTGTATGTTTGTACAGAATGGGAGAAACGGTTAAACAAATAAGCAGAACAGTGCTGACAGGCTTGGAGCAAGATAGCTCAATATCTAATCTGGCAAGGCCTTGGCATATATATGCAGTTTTACAGATAGTGATAAGGTGGATTTGCAAACTCAGAAGAAGGAAAACAGTGCAAGAGTACTACTGAGGTAACAAATAGAAATCATAATGGAAAGCTTGAGTGAAGGAGAGAGTATTTTAATGCTTCCCCACTCAGACTTCAATAAATTTGTTGGACTCGATGATCTCTGGAGGTCCCTTCCAACCCCTACAATTCTGTGATTCTGTGATTCTGATTCTGAAATTTGGCTAAAAATAGTTAAACTTCAGATCAATGAAGCCAAATGCAGAGGGAAATAATCACACTGAATCCTTGTGGAATAATTCGCATTCATAGTTTTAAAGGTAGAAGATGATCACTATTTGCAGTAGACACATGATGAAAATAAGAAGAGAGGAGGTAGATATCATCCACAAAATCTTTGAGTGAGATGTTAATACAAGAGAATCAAACTCAGCTTGTAGTGACCTACCAACAGGCTATACTGCAGAACAGTCACTAAAATGTTCTACTATTGACCATTATTATACTATAACTGTGTTCCAAACATTTCAAATCGAAGGTGAGATATAAAGAATAAAAAGGTGAATAAGGAAAAAAAAACACCACTGTCTTGAAAATGGCATTAAGTTGGGTCACCTCATTTCAGAAAAGGTGCCGTAGAAACAGAACTGATCAGAAAAGAATAAGTAAATTGAATGGGCGCTGCTGAACTTTTGGGTTGTAACCCCAAGAAAGGGCAAAAAAGTCAATGCAAGAGGGAAGCTGGATAGTGCGGGAAGGAGAAATGGAGCTGTAATATGCTGAGAGCACAACTTCAGTCTAAGGCAATGAAAATCTCACTCACCCTTTCCCTACACGTTCTACCCTTGAGGTCAAGTATTTGCTGTCAATCTCTCAAAGTACACACTCAGGTCCACTATCTAAGTGTGAAATTAATATAGTGGGTGCATATTTCATTATCACATGCAAAGTAAATTTAAATACGCTAGGAACATCTTTTCTTTTAAGAAAGGAATTTCAGACTGAAATAACTGGGAAAAAAAAAAAAAAAAAAGAAAGAAATCTCCTTACCGAGGAAAAAATATTTCAGTTGAAAACTGGAAAACAAAGCTCTCCATATTTTTTTTCTTGGTAAATCTTCCCATTTATAGAGAGGAAATAAAGAGGGGGAAAAAAAACGTTGAGAAAGGCTGCATTGTCTCTTAAAGAAAGAAGCCGTGGTCTAAATTAACTTTGCATAACAAAGAGCTGACCTTACATCTTTTAAAGAGGACAAGTGAAAATCAAAAGTCAAAATCAAAAGGAGTCCTCTTTAAATAAACTCCTAATATTGTTTACTTCCACATGACTCCTTGTCAGTAAGGGAAAAGGGAGAGGACAGGAACTTAAGGAAGAAAAAAAAAAAAAAAAAAAAAAAGCAACATTTAAATAATTTTTAGAAACAGTATAAAATTATTTAAGGAGATCCTATTTAATCAAAGGGAAAGTATCAACTTGGTCACAGCCATCCAGGTGACTGTTTGGGACGAGGTTTGAGGAAAGATACAGATAATCCTTTTCCTAACGAGAAAAGTCCCGTTTATACAAAAAAAAGAGATAGATGTTAAAAAATCCTTACATAGCTGAATGGGAAACCATGTCTTCCCCATCAAATCTTCTGCTTCCATGTTTAAATCTTGTTCCCTGCTTTCAGTGCTGCCATACCTTCCATCCCAGTGCTTCCATCTCTTAGCTCTTCTCATAGCAACACCACTGACCAGATTAATTTAACCTGAAACTATCATCCAGCTAAGAAATTTGCATTATACTCAAGGTGCTAAGTTCTTCTTGTTGACTGCCCTGATGGACCTTTGGGGAGACCAATGAATCTGGATTGTAATAAAACATTAGCTTAAAATCTAAAATATTTCAGAGCCCTTTTTTTCCCCACATGCAGCTATTTGGAGTGGACACCACTGCCAGGTGTTAGTGGATAGAGTGGGACTTGATCACTCATGGTCTCCACATATCTGCAAGCCAGTTTGGCTTCTTGAGCAATTAAAGGCCTTTTGCTTGCACTGCTGATGCTAAATGTCTCTTTCTTGTTTGCTATAAGATATCAAAGCTGAAAAGCTCTCCTCTGCAAACTCCAGTATTTTTCTCTACAGTCTGAAGGCACCATCCTATTATTAGCAACATCTGATACAAGGTTTTTTTTGGTTTTGCTTTTTATTTCCCTTTTCCCATCTAACCTGCCCCCTTCAACATTCAGAGAAGTGAATCACACCCAGACCCAGCTCCTTGACTCCTTTTATAGAAGATTTTTCAGGTGATTGTATTGGTGCAACTCCTTTAGATGCTGTCACATCTGGTACCAACTCCTCCCTAAACGTAATTAATTTCAGCTGTAACACATTACTTGCTAAAAAACAAGCAAATAACAACAACAAAAAACCCTAAGAAATACACAAGTAAATTATTAACCTTGTTACTCAATTGAGCAAGGGACCTGGAGTCTGTGTAACGCTGTACAAGAATATTCTCGGAATCCAGAAATATAATTAGTGCATAAACCTGGGAATGTACATCCTATGGTTTCCTGGTGCTGTTCTCCAGAATTTCTGCGTACTGTTGTCAGGAGAACACATTACTTTTCTGTCCCCCTCCTTGCTCTGTTGCTTTTCACTGGTGATCTCCTGTTCTGCATTTATACCACTCCAGCACTCGTTCAGTTGCAACTTGCTGCAGGAAAGATCCCATGAGGAGATTATCGGAGGAGATGGTACTTCCCTACAGCAGCTGGAGATCCATCTGTTCTCTGAGTAGGCCTGTGCAGGCAGGACCTCCAGTTTAAGAACCCACCATGTCCAGGCCTGCATTAGTATACTTTATAGTGCAGGAATTCAAGTAAAGAGTAAGGACAATCAGTGGTTAATTCATTAAGCAGATTCCAGACTAGATGGAGCTAACTCAGCTCTACACCTGATCGAGAAGACATCTTTCCAGGAATGTAGACCCAGAATGGCAGCTTACAGTCAGCATTCCTGGTACTCATTTGCTCCTCTTCTCCTTTTCTTAGTCCTGCTAGATTCTTTCTTTTCAACTCCACTCTCATTTCAGAATGTGAATAACATTCCAAAGAATCAATTGCTTAGGACAACTGGAGTAAAGAAAAAAAGTTTCTGTAAATCAATTTCCTTAAATATACAAGATTGTGTTTGGGTTTGGAAAAGTGTTGCTGCTTCTTAATTATGCAGTAAAACTGAACAGGGAGACTGAAAGATTGCCCAAGGTCACAACATGAATCAGTATCTCAGGTTGAATGAAGCATCCAAACATGTGAGCTCTGATTTTCGTCATCTAGCTATTAGACAACAGTTTTTATTTCCATCTACTATTGATTTACACTCTTCTACTTTTGGAATCCAGCAGGCATTTTGTTAATTCAATATCCAATAGCTCATAATGACTCTTCTAAAGATAGACTGCTACAGGGCAGCTATGTTCCATGCAATGAGCATAGAAGTGTGATCAGGAAAGCATTTTTCTTCTGGGATGTAATTCCTTCAGCCTCAAAAAACTTTTTCTCAGCTAAGTTTAATTTGGTAAAAAAAATTCCATACACTCAAATTACATTATTTTCAGAATTTTTTCTTGGGGTGGTGGAATTTACAGTGGATTGTTTCTAAGATTCTTCATGTTGCTGACACTTAAGATTTTCCTCTAAAAGAGAAAGAGTGAGAAGTTGCTCAGGTGGCATAACCCAGGATGATCTCCTTAAAAGAGAAAATAACATAAAAAGTAGGATTTTTTTTCACATTCTTCATTTTCCAAATTCTTTGGATGACACAACATGTCAGCCAGCATCATTCCCATTATTTGCCATGATGGATGCTGACACAGTGACTCAGAGCCACTCAGGGCATGTGACTAGCATCCATTAGCATAGTAGAGTTACTAAAACTCTGCTTTAATTCACACCTGCCTACTGTATGTATACAAACCCTGCAGCTGCATGTGCTGCAAGTAAGCCGTGCTTTCTTGGCAGATCCAGAAAGAACAATAGCAAGAGACAGAGTCCTTTTCAGCACTCCTATTTCTTTCCAATTCTCATTCTCAAAATGACTAAAGATTTCCATTAAAGCATCAAAATATCTCTCTAGGAGTAAGACCAACTCTGCATAAGATAAAGAAATAGAAACTGTATAAACAATTCTAGCATTCAAAAACCTTTCCAAGCCAATTGCAGTATAATGAATTCAGTGTAAATTTGTGCTGACCTTGGATCTAAAATACTCTCCTTCTGCCAACAATTTGCATCGTGGATATTGCTTTTGAGTGAGGAATACAGTAAATTTCAGTGTGTAGGTTTAAAGGATGAAAAGAAAGTATTAGCTGAGTCTCTGCTCAGTGAGGTCTGCACAGCCAGGAGGAGCCTCACCAAAGCCATCAGAATTTCCTCTTCACAGTTGAGATAAATTTTACACGGGGCAGAGAAGGCAGAAAGTACCTGCTAAAATGGCACCTGCTTCCTTGACGGCCAAGTGCTTTCCCGTGAACCTGGGCACACCTTTGTGCTTAGGACATCCAGGCATCACATTCCCCACACCTGTGAGCAAGCAGTGAGATCCAGAGCCAGTATGCATAAAACAGAATGGAAAGGAGGAAAAAAATGTTTTCCGACCTCTGCACTGACAAGTTCTGCTCCCTGTGCTCTCTGAAAAGTTCACAGCTGCCAACATACCATTGGGATTTCTATGATCCAGCCAGCTGCAAAGACAGCACGCACAGAGCAGGGCTGCCTACTGCTGCCAGCAGTGGCCACTTGACTGGGGGATCTTCCTCCAGCCACGACATGGTGCCGAATAGTCCTGCTGTTCTGTATGTTTATTAACGTTTTCCTCTTTCTTCCTCACCCTCATCTTACGTCAGCTTCTGAAGGCATTTCCAGAAGTCCTTCCCCTTCATAATCCCCTTATGAAATAGGTCTTATAAATATGACACTTCCTGAGTGCTTTCAGAAAACTGAAAGTTGCTGCACAGCACTTTGCACATACTGAGCACTACAGCTCTATAGGGAAAAGAATCTCTGAAATGGTGGAAGGACTGAATGCAATTGGTAATCACTGTGTCTCATAAACACTGCCCTCAGAGAGTCAGTCCCTACCAAGGGACTGCTTATTGCCCATGCAATATGAAAC